>NC_133664.1:164704232-164958683 GCF_037893015.1 Macrotis lagotis
AAAGACTTCTGCAGTTTCACAGTCAGAAAAATCTTCTTTTTTTCCTATTCAATTCTGAATTCAGCTCATTCATTGAAACTGCTTGTCAGAGCTATAAATATTGATCAACAAATTTACAGTTTTTATATGCAAATATGCATCAGAATCTAGGAAAGATATATTCTTAATTCACTTACTTTTTCCCCAAACATGATTGAAACAAAATCGTTTTGAGAGGTTACAAATTTCGTACAGAAAGTTCTGAATTATTTCAGGACTTGAGGTAGCTTCTGCAATGTCAGTCACTAACAGAAACAAATTTTCAAGAAAGAAACCATCTCTTTCATGCTATTTTTTAATTATATCCTAACGAGGCAGCTAGGTGGCACAGTGCATAGAGCACTAGACCTGAAGTCAGTAAGACCCATTTGTTTTAAAGATCTTATTTATTTATTTATTGTTTTAATTTACATTTTTATGCATTATATATTACTGAAATAGTCTTGTAAGAGTAAACATAATTCCCTCCCCCCTCACAAAAAATTAAAAAAACCTCACAAGAAATAAAGTGAAAGAAAGAGAAAAAAAATGTGCTTTAGTCTGTGTTCCAGTATCATCAGCTCTGCCTCTGTGGTAGATTGTATTCTTTATCATAAGTCCATGAGAAAAGTTACTTCCACAGTTGATGTTGCTGATTGTAATTCCCTCCATCCATTTCTTTCCACTACCAATTATTATATTTTCCTCTCTCCTTTCACTCTGTCCCTCATCAAAAGTGTGCCATGGGACAGCAGAGTGGCACAGAAGACAGAGCACCGGGCTTGGGGCCAAGAGACCCCAAGCCTATATCTCACCCCAGGGACCCAGCACCCACCCAGCCCCATGGTCCTGGACAGGCCATCCAATCCTACCACCTTACAAAAAAGTAAAAAAGAAAATGTATTATATCTGATTATCCTCTCTCATGATCTACCTCTATCAACTACATCTTCCTTCCCCTCCCCTGTCCCCTTTCTTCCATCCCCTTTCTCTCCCTTTTCTTCTAGATTTCTATACCCTATTATGTATGTTGTTTTCTCTCTGAGCCATTTCTGATGAGAATGAAGGCCCCCTCAATCCTCCTCACCTCCCTGCCTTCCATACCATTGCAAAAACTATTTCTTGACTCCTTTACTTGAAATACCTTAGACTATTCTATCTCTCCTTTCCTTTCTCCCAGTACATTTTCTTTTCACCCACTGATTCCATTTTCACAATATATTATACCTTCAAATTCAGCTTCTTCCTATGCCTCATCTACATATGTTCCTTCTAACTGCTCTAATAAATGAGAAGTTTCATATGAGTATTTTCTGTATCATCTTCCGATGCAAGAATAGATGCAGTTCAACATCATTAAATCTCTCATAATTTACCCTTCTCACCCACCCTCTCTATACTTTACCTGAATCCTATACTTGAAGATCAAACTTTCTGTTCAGTTCTGGTCATTTCAACAGGAACATTTGAAATTTCACTGTTTCACTGAAAGTCCATCTTTTCCCCCGGAAGATGATGTTCAGTTTTGCTGGGTAGTTGATTCTCGGCTGCATTCCTAGCTCGTTTGCATTCCAGAATATTATTTTCCAAGCCCCACAAACCCTTAATGTAGATGCTGCCAAGTCCTGTGTGATCTTGACTGTAGTACCATGATATTTGAATTGTTTTGTTTTGCTTACTTGTAATATTTTCTCTTTGACTTGGGAGTTCTGAAAGTTGGCTACAATATCCCAGGGGGATATTTTTTTAGATCTCTTTCAGAAGGAGATCAGTGGATTCTCTCAATTTCTATTTTGCCCTCTGTTTCTAGGATATCAGGAGAATTTTCCTGTAGAAATGCTTTAAAAATGAAGTCAAGGCTCTTCTTGATCATGATTTTCAGGTAGTCCAATAATTTTTAAATTGTCTCTTCTGGTTCTGTTTTCCAGGTCAGTTGTTTTTTCAATGAGATATTTCCTGCTTTCTTCTCATTTTTCATTCTTTAGATATTGTTTTATTGTGTCTTGATTCCTCTCAAAGTCATCAGCTTCCTTTACCTCCATTTTACATTTGAAGGATTTGCTTTCTTCAGAGAGTTTTCTTTTCTTTTCCATCTGGCCAATTCTGCTTTTTTTAAATTTTTATTTTTTTTTAGGTTTTTGCAAGGCAAATGGGGTTAAGTGGTTTGCCCAAGGTCACACAGCTAGGTAATTATTAAGTGTCTGAGACCAGATTTGAACCCAGGTACTCCTGACTCCAGGGCTGGTGCTTTATCCAATGCACCACCTAGCCGCACACCCCCCCCCCCCCATTCTGCTTTTTAAGATATTTTTTCCTCATTAACTTTTTTAAAGTTTTTTTTTATTTGACCTAAACTAGTTTTTTGGGTTTTTTTTTTTTTTTTTAGATTTTTCAAGGCAATGGGGTTAAGTGGCTTGCCCAAGGCCACACAGCTAGGCAATTATTAAGTGTCTGAGGCCAGATTTGAACTCAGGTACTCCTGACTCCAAGGCTGGTGCTCTATGCACTGCTCCACCTAGCTGCCCCTAAACTAGTTTTCAGTATGCTACTTTCTTCAGAATTTTTGGAGATCTTCTTGACTAAGCTGTTGACTTGGTTTTCATGTTTTGTCTGTATCTCCCTCATTTCTGTTCCAAATTTTTCCCCAACCTCCCTTACTTGATTTTCTTTTGTTTTGTTTTTTTTAGATTTTTGCAAGGCAAATGAGGTTAAGTGGCTTGCCCAAGGCCCATGGCTAGGTAATTATTAAGCGTCTGAGGTCGGATTTGAACTCAGGTACTCCTGACTCCAGGGCTGGTGCTCTATCCACTGCGCCACCTAGCTGCCCCTCAAACTTTCTTTAAATGAATTTTACTTTACACTATTTATCTTGGTCTATTAGTATGATCCTCTTCATAATCCTCATCCTTCTTTGTAAGTTTATACAAAACAGTTTATACAAAAGTTTACACAAGTTTATACGAAACAGTTTCCTTTCTAGACTGCTGTTGCTTTGGCTACCATCGCTCTCTACTTGACAAATAAATTTACTTGCTGTCAAATCAGAAGCTCTCTGGTATACTTCTTTTGGGGACAGTAGACTTAGAACATTTTAATTTCTCTTTGAAATTTTATTCATCAATGCCAATGTGATTTCTGGTCTGCATTTCTCATTTATTATGTCTAATGACTTGTTTAAACAGTTCAGTATTGAATGGTTTTAGTATTTCTATTCCTATTCTCTTTTTTAATTATGACCTTTACTCTTAGATAAAAAGGAATTTTATTGCACAAAGACAGTTGAATGAAGGATAATTCTTATTTTAACAACAGATACAGATCTCTTCATATCTACTATAGTTTTTCCCATTTTACAATGTTATTTGGTTCTTGTCATAACTAGTGCTTGCCATTCCTTTTTAATCTATTTATCTTATTTTTAATTTTTTTCTTCTAGCAAAAGTAGGTTTCAACATTTACTTCCAAAATCTTGAGCTCTAAATTCTCTCCTTTCCTCTTATCCTGCTCCCCTCATTGAAAAAATAAGTTGCTTGGTGTAGATTAAAATGTGTAGCCATGAAAAACAATACTACAGCAGTCATGTTGTAAAAGCAAAATAATCCCCCACACAAAGAAATAGAAAATGAAAAAAAAAAGCATGCTTCAATCTGTATTCAGACACCAACAGATTGTCTTAGAGATGGATAGAATTCTTTATCCTAAGTCCATTAGAGAAACTGCTTCAACATTTTCTCCCCACACCCCACTTGTTGCTAGCTGTATTTCCCTCAATTCTATTCTCCCCATCTCCATTTATTCTATTCTCTCTCTCTCTCTCTCTCTCTCTCTCTCTCTCTCTCTCTCTCTCTCTCTCTCTCTCCTTTCACCCTATCCCTCCTCAAAATTGTTTTATAACTACCCTATCCCAGCATCTTCTCTCTCTTCCATCATCTACAACACCTCCCTCCCAACCCCTGTTCTCTTTCTCCTGTCCTTTTCTTCTCCTATTTTATCCTCTAGGGTGAGATAGATTTCTTTTTTTTTTTTTCTTTAGGTTTTTGCAAGGCAAATGGGGTTAAGTGGCTTGCCCAAGGCCACATAGCTAGGTAATTATTAAGTGTCTGAGAAGAGATTTGAACCCAGGTACTCCTGACTCCAGGGCCGGTGCTTTATCCACTGCGCCACCTAGCCACCCTGAGATAGATTTCTATACCCAATTCGTGTTTACCAATTCTTTTCTAGGAGAAAGTATTCAGGAAATCATGAACATTGAAAAAATAAGCAGCCCGGAATATTAAAGTTCCAAATCTAATTTTTATATGTTAACACTTGATCATAAGAAACTTATTTTATTATGGCAAATAAACTATAATTTTACTTTTATTTATAGTCAAAATATATTTCTTTAAAATATTCTACTTTAACTCATGACAGATAAATAATTATGAAATAAGTAACTTTGAAAATTTAAACTTCTTTGAAAAAATATCTATTAGACTTTCCAATCCAAATCACTAACTGTAGCAAATGATCTTTATGATTGCTTCAAATATTACCTATATTGAAAATTATGATGTAAGCAACACTGAATTGTTGCCCAAATCAAACATCCTTCTATACGATTGCTATACTTTTTTTGTTATTTGACTTAAGGAAAGCACCAGGGAAACAATTTTCAGCCAAGCACATTACTAAATTATGAAAGAAACTTGATGTTCTTTGATCAGTTAAAAAATATAGGAGATTGTATGCTTATAAAGCTCCATTCTCCAAAAAGTGTAGCCCTTGGTGACTTTTTTCCATCAAAGATATTTATGGATTATTGCTCAATGTATGGCTCCATTGGCTCACCAGTGAAACCTGACCTAGGATAATCTGTGGCTACTGAGGTGATTGTAAAAGGTTTTTCTGATAGAGAAGTATGCAAATTTCTAAGAACAACTATTGTAAATTGACCCAGGAAATTGTGAAATTGGGTCTCCTTTAACCTGTCATTCCTGAGATAAGTTTTTGCTATTAAAAAAAATCTGAGTTTCCAAAAATAGAGTTGGTAGATTTTTATATCTTGCCTGTTTGGGTATGTTTTCTACCCAACTTGACTGTCCTTTAATGTCCAGACCCCACACCAGAGCTATGGCCGGCTATAATAAAGCACATCCAGCTCCTGAAACAAACTTGTTGGCTGAATTTAAAAACAAAACAAAAGAAAAGAAACAACCCTATTAAAAATTTTTATAAATATATTTTAGAATGGTTTGATAACTCAGGAAATCACAATGCCTTTGAGTATTCCATTTTGAGCATTGTCATAGCATTGTATTTGTTGTTTAGCTGTTTCATTCCTGTTTGACTCTTCATGACCCCACATGAGGTGCTCTTGGTAAAGATACTGAAGTGGTTTGCCATTTCCTTCTTCAGCTCATTTTATAGATGAAGAAACTGAGGTAAACAGTTAAAGTAACTTCCGCAGTTGATTTAGTATTGTGCATTGTATGGAATTTGCAACATCTGTACAATAAATCTTCAATATAACATCTTAAGATAAGTTAAAACTAAAATATCAGCTTGTCTTTCTGCAGCATGCCTCTTTAAAAAGAATAAAAAAAGAAAGCAGAAAAGAATGTTGAAGTTTCTGCTTAGTTGGGTTTCAGGCAAGTAACACTGAATTCACAATGTGATGTCCACTGCTTTAAGATATGATGCAATATGGAAAGCTTTATAATTTACCCTAATATATCCATTAATTTATGGAATCTACATATACTCTAACATTTGGAAAGCTGAGATGACAATTTCTAATTAAAGCTCAACTCCTGTGCCATTTCCAACATAAAGATTTTTTTCTGCTTGGCTAAGAAATAGAGTAATAGAATAGATTAGGCACAGAAGAAACAATAGTGAATGACTATAATGATTTGTAAAACCCAAAGACTTCAGCTTCTGGATTAAGAAATTACTATTTGAAAAAAAATTTCTGGAAAAACTGGAAATACCATGGCAGAAACTAGGCATACACCATCTCACTCTATATACCAAGATAAGATTGAAATGTCTAAATTATTTAGACATGGAAGATGACACCAGAACAAGGATAATTTACCTGTCAGATCTATGGAAAGGGGAGGAGTTTATGACCAAATATGAAATAGGGAACATTATAAAATGCAACAAATTAAAATGATGTTGCACAAATATAATGCAACCAAGATGAAAAGAAATACAGAATAATGGGGATAGAAAAGAATATATCTTTTTCTCAGCAATATAATACATCTGTACCAAAATTTACAATGTACAAGGGCATAAAAATCTTATAATCAAAAGCAGAAAGGCAGAAAAAAGTAGTGCATACTCCTCAGACCATGATGCAATAAAAATTATATGTGATAAAGGGTCACAGAAAGATAAGCCAAAAACTTATTTGAAAATAAATAACAATTTTAAATATTGAGTGGATAAAACAATAATTCATACAAATAATCAATAATTACATCCAAAAAAGTGAAAATGAGACCACATAATAAAATTTATGGTATGCAGCCAAGGCAGTTTTGAGGGGAAAATATATATTTCTAAATACTTACATGAACAAAATAGAGAAAGAGGAGATAAGTGAATTGGGTGTATAACTAAAAAAGCTAGAAAAACAACAAATTAAAGATCCCCAATTAGATACCAAATGAGAAATTCTGAAAATCAAGGGAGAGATTAATGAAATTGAAAGAAAGAAAACCATTGATCTAATAAATAAAACTAATTGTTGGTTTTATGAAAAAAGGAAATAAAAATAGATAAACCTTTTGTAGATCTGATTTAAAAAAAGAAAGAAGATAACCAAATTACCAGTATCAAGAATGAAAAGGGTGAACTAACCATCAATGAGGAGGAAATTAAAGAGAAAATTAGAAGCTACTTTGCTGAACTGTATGTCAGTAAATTTGATAATCTGAATGAAATGGTTGAATATTTTTTTTTTTAGTTTTTGTAAGGCAATGGGGTTAAGTGGCTTGCCCAAGGCCACACGGTTAGGTAATTATTAAGTGTCTGAGGCCAGATTTGAACTCAGGTACTCCTGACTCCAAGGCCAGTGCTCTATCCACTGCACCACCTAGCCACCCCTGAAATGGTTGAATATTTATGAAAAGACAAACTACTCAGATTAACAGAATAGGAAATAACATACTTAAATAACTCCATTTCAGAAAGAGATATTCAAGAAACCAGCAATAAACTCCCTAAGAAAAAGTCCCCAAGTACAGATGGATTTAACAGGTGAATTATTCCTTTTATGACACCAACATGGTACTGTTACCTAAACCAGGAAGAATGAAAACAGGCAAAGAAAATTACAGACCAGGGGAAACAATCTTCTGATAAAGGTCTCATTTCTAAAATATATAAGGAATTTCATCAAATTAATAAGCTCAAGTCATTCCCCATTTGATAAATGGTCAAAGGATATGGACAGTTTTCAAGTGAAGAAATTAAAGCAATCTATAATCATATGAAAAAATGCTCCAAATAACTATTGATTAGAGAAATGCAAATTAAAACAAAAATGAGGCTATCACCTCACACCTATTAGATTAGCCAAAATGAGAAAAAGGGAAGACGATCAATGTTGGAGAGGTTGTGGGATGATTGGGACATTGATGCATTGCTGATGGAGTTGTAAAAGGATTCAACCTTTTTGAAGAACAATATGGAACTATTCCCAAAGAGCAATAAAACTGTTCAAACCCTTTGACCCAGCAATTCCCATTCTAGGTCTACATCAATAAGAAATTATAAAAAATGGAAAAAGTCCTACATGTTCCAAAATATTCTTAGTAGCTCTTTTTTTGTAGCAGCAAAGAATTGGAAATTGAAGGGATGGCCATCACTTCGGGAGTGGCTAAACAAGTTATGGGACATGAATACTATGGAAAGTTATTGTTCTATAAGAAACCATAAACGGTCAGACTCTAGAGAAGAATGGCATGACTTAGGGGATCTGATGTTGAATGAAGAGAGTAGAACCAAGAGAACAATGTACACATCAACAACATCATGAGATGAACAACCTTGATAGAAGCAGCTCCTCTTGACAGTCCAGAGAGCTAGGACAACTGAATTTGACTGGCTATATTATCCCCAATCAGGGGAAGAAAAACAAAACAAAACAAAACACGCAGGAAAAAACCAACACTTCCGAATCTCATAAGCACTTCATAAAAATCATCTCTTATGTATCTTTTTCCCTCAATCCTAATTCCTCATGCCAAAATTTACTAATTCATAAATATGTTTAAAAATATGGGGGGTGGCTAGGTGGCGCAGTGGATAAAGCACTGGCCTTGGAGTCAGGAATACCTGAGTTCAAATCTGGCCTCAGACACCCAAAGATCACCCTGCTATGTGACCCCATTTGCCTTGCAAAAACCTAAAAAAAAGTTTTAAAAAGTTTTAAAATAGGTATGTAAAATGCTAATCTGACTGTTCCCTGTTGAGGTAAGGGGGGTGGGAAGGGAGGGTGGAGGGAAATGTAACTTGGAAATATGCATGTACAAATGGATGAAAATAAACAAATTTCAAAACTGCAAAAAAAGAAAATTATAGCTCAATCTCCCTAATGAACATTGATGCTAAAATCTTAAATAAAATGTTAGCAATGAGAATACAACAAGTTATAATAAGGATAATACACCATGATCAGATAGAATTTATACCAGGTAAGCAGAGATGCTCAATATTGGGAAAACATTCAATATAATTGAACATATCAATATAAAAATCAACAGAAATCATAGGGTTATCTCAATAGATGTTGAGAAAGGACTTTGATAAAATATAAGATTCGTTCCTATCAAAAACACTAGAAAGTTTAGGAATAAATGGAGTTTTCCTTAAAATAATAAATAGTATCTATCTAAAAACTATCAACAAATTAATATGTAATGAGGATAAAACTACAGCATTTCTAATAAGAACAGGGGTGAAACAAGGATGCCCATTGTCATCATTACTAATCAATATGACATTAGAAATGTTAGCTTTAAAAATAAAAAAATTGAAGGAATCAGAATTGGCAATGAGGAAGCAAAGCTTTAACTCTTTGCAGATGTTATGACAATATACTTAGAGAATACAAGAATATCATCTAAAAATTCCTTGAAACAATTAACAAACTCAGAAAGAGATATTCAAGAGATATTCAAGAAACCAGCATTTCTATATATGAATGACATAGTCCAAGAACAAGAGATAGAAAGAGAAATTACATTTAAAGTAACTGTAGACAACATTAAATACTTGGGAATCTATCTACCAAGACAAACCCAGAAACTGTATGAACACAATTATAAAGCACTTCTAAAATAAATTCAGATCTAAATAATTGGGAAAATGTCTATTGCTAATGGTTAGGTTGAGCTAATATAATAAAAATGACAATTCTACCCAAATTAAATTACATATTCAGTGCCATACCCATCAAAATAGCAAATAACTATTTTACAGAGGTAGGAAAAAATAGTTAAAAATTCATATGGAGCAACAAAAGGTCACAAATAGCAAGGGAACTGATGAAAAAAATATAAAGGAAGGTGGTCTAGCTCTACCAGATCTAACACTATACTATATAGTAGCAGTCATCAAAACTGCCTGGTACTGGTTAAGAAACAGAGTAATGGATCATACATTGGGATGGATTCAAAAGAAACAGTAGTAAATGACTATAACAATCTACTATTTGACAAAAACCAAAGACAATAAATTCTTGGATAAGAACTCACTATCTGAAAATTGTTGGGAAAACAAAAACACAATAGCAAAAACTAGGCATAGATCCACATCTCACACACCACACCAAAATAAGTTCAAAATAGTTACAAGATTTAGACATAAAGAGCAATACCATAAGATAAATTAATAGACTAAAAATACTCTAGCTATCTGATCTATGGAAAAGGCATAAATTTACAACCAAACTAGAGCAGATTATGAACTGCAAAAAGAATGATTTTGACTATATTAAATTAAAAAGGTTTTGCACTAATAAAATCAATGCTGCCAAAATTAAAAGAAAAGCAGAAAGCTAGGAAGCAATCTTCATAGCCAGGAGCTCTGATAAAAGTCTCATTCTAAAATATATAGAGAACTGCATCCAATTTATAAGGTCACAAGTCATTCCCCAGTTGATAAATGATCAAAGGATATGAACAGTCAAATTTATTAAATTACAATTCATTTCCCAATTGATAGTCAAAAACTATGAAGAAATTAAGTTATCTATAATAATATTTTAAAATGTTCTAAATTGTTATTGACTAGAGAAATGCAAATTAAAACAACCCCGAAGTATCACCTCATACCTATCAGATTGGTCATTATGATTAAAAAAAAGGAAAATGATCAATGTTGGAGACCAATTTGAAGCTACACACAAAGGACAATAAAACTCTGTGTACTTTTTGATCCAGCAATAACACTACTAGATTTGTGTCTTAAAGAGATAATAAAAAGGTGGAAAGCCCACAGTTACAAAAACATTTAGTTTTTGTAGTAGAAAAGAATTGGAAATTGAGAGGATGTCCACCAATTATGGTATATGAATGTAATGGAGCATTATTATTCTCTAAGAAATCATTAATGGGCAGACTTCATAACAGCTTGGAAAGACTTATATGAACTGATCAGAACCAGAAGAACACTGTAGACTTTGACAGCAATACTGTGATGATCAACTTAGATAGACTTGCCTCTTCTCAGGAGTACAATGATCAAAGAGAATTCTAAAGATTGTGATAGAAACTAAATACCTTCCATATCCAGAGAAAGAACTATGAAATCTGAATAAAAATGAAAGCATACTACATTCAATTTTTGAAATGTTTTATATTTTATGTTTTTCCCCATTTTGTTCTGATTCTTCTTGCACAGCATAATTAATATAGAAATATGGTTAACATAGTCATACATGTGTATATCAGATTACTCCTTGCCAAGGGGAGAAAAATGTGCAACTCAAAATCTTACCAAAAAAATGAATGTAGAAAAGTATCTTTGCATGTAGTTCACACAACATTTATATATATATGTATATATATATATATATATATATATACACACACATATATATATACAGTTTACTTTTTTAATTTATTTTTTATTTTTTATTCTTATTTTGTACAAATTTTTTTTACATTAATAAAATATTCTTGTTTACAAGTAAACAAAATACCCCTCCCCCCATGAATATAGACTTGCTTGGGCGAAAAAAGTAAAGGGGAGAGAGAAAAAAATAAAATTAAAAAAATAGTAATAATTGTAGGTATGGCCAGGTGGCACAATGGACGAAGCACCTGCCCTGGAGCCACGAGCACCCGATCCCACATCCAGCCGCGTAAACCCAACAATCACCCAGCCGTGTGACATGCAAGCCACCCGATCCCCACTGCCCTGCAAAAACCAAAAAGAAGGAAAAAAAAGACCCAAAATAAAGTAAAATAGTAATAATAATAGAGGTGGCTGGGTGGCAGACAGAGCATTGGCCCTTGAGCCAGGAGCACCAGGGTCCAAATTCGGCCTCAAACACCCAAAGATCACCCTGCTATGTGGCCCCAGGCAGGCCACCCAGCCCCATTTGCCCTGCACCCTCCCCCAAATAATAATAACAAAAAATGTGCTTCAGTCTTTGTTCCAACACCAACAACTCTGTCCCAGGTGGATCACATTCTTTATGATAAGTCCATCACAAAAGTTACTTCCATATTTTTCCAACATTGCCATTGCTGATTACAACTCCCTCCTTTCTTATTTCTCTACTACCATGTACTATATTTTCTTTCTCCTTTCACTCTGACTCTGCTGTAGGGTCGCTGAATGGCACAGCAGACAGATCCCTGGTCCTGGGGCCAAGAAGCCCTGAGCCCCCACACCACCCCTTAGACCCAGAATCCACCTGGCCCTATGGTCCTGGACAGGCCTTCCAATCCCAGCCCCTTGCAAGAAGTAAAAAAGAAAATGTGTTATATCTGGCCACTCTCCCCCCCATGGTCCATCCTCTCCTCCTTTATTCACATTCCCACCCCTTCCCCTTGCTCCCCCCTCCTTCTTACTCCAGATGTCTATACCCCATTGAGTATATATGCTGTTTCCTCTCCTAGCCACCTCTGATGAGAGCAAAGGTTCCCTCATTCCCCCTTGCCTCCTCCCTTCCATATCATTGCAATAGCTCATTCTAATAAAAAATATTATATGAAATATCTTGGCCTATTCCCTCTCTCCTTTTTCTTTCTCCCATTCCATTTCCCTTTTTTTCTATTGACTCCATTTTTACGCCATATTTTATCTTCCAATTCAGTTTTCTCCTGTGCTTCAACTATAAAAGCTCCTTCTACCTGCTCTATTAACTGAGAAGGTTCATATGAGTATTATCAGTGTCATTTTTCTATGCAGGAATACATGCAGTTCATCCTCATTAAGTCCCTCATATTTTCCCCTTCTCCTCCAATCTCCATGCTTCACCTGAGTCCTGTATCTGAGGATCAAACCTTCTGTTCAGCTCTGGCCATCCCAAAAGGAACATTTGAAATTCCCCTGGTTCATTGAAAGTCCATCTTTATATACAGTTTAAAAAGCCTTTATTGATCAGCCTAGCTTCTTGCCTCACTGTAGAAATTAACTTGCTTTGTATGTATTTTAATATACTTCTATATGAACATATTTTTCTCTTGATGTAATTAATCTTCTAAATGACTATTTTTTCATTGCTTTCTACAACTACTACATAGCTCAGGATCAGGTAGGCAGGCCCTTGATAAATCCTTATAAGTATCTATTTTTAATCTATTGTAGGAAACTTTTCACCATAAATTTTGAAATATACTTAGAACAAAAAGAATGTCTGTACATTGTTTTATTTCCATGAAATAAAAAATGTTCTTTGTTCCATAGATTACCTTAAAATAAGGGCATAATTTTTCACTACAAACTTCATTAATGAAAATGATGAAGTTAATAGAGTAGCACTTACATAAGCCTTTAAAGTTTGCAAAATTATTTTATGTATACTATAATTAGGTCAT
The DNA here is from genome assembly GCF_037893015.1 of Macrotis lagotis. Classification (NCBI taxonomy): domain Eukaryota; kingdom Metazoa; phylum Chordata; class Mammalia; order Peramelemorphia; family Peramelidae; genus Macrotis; species Macrotis lagotis. The sequence goes on from NC_133664.1 coordinate 164,717,297, forward strand.
AACACCTTTGTAAGACAGTTGTACCCTATTTTACAATAAGGAAATTGAGACTGACAAAGGTTAATTATCACAGAGCCAGTGACTAGGGCAGAATTTGAATTTACCTAACAGATAAAATACAATCACTCTTTCATTAATATAAAATCTTGGGATCATAGATTTAGATATGGAAGAGATCTCAGAGGTCACTAAGATCAATTCCTACGCAATATAAATGGGAAAACTGAAACCCAGACTGGAAAGAGACATCACAGAGATTGCAAAAGAACAAATTTCAAAACCAGATCTCAAATGTACTCATTCAATATATTTTTAACTACAAGATACAGAAAAGTGTTTGCCATTAAAATGTTAGCAATTCCAGGTATTAAAAAAACGACACTAGTATATTTCCATTTTCTTTCTCTTACACTTTGCCCTCTCTCTATGAGCTAAACTGGCTTGCAAGTACATCAAAAAATCTTAAATCTATAGTGAAAAAGCTTATGTTTCATTTATATTATTCATTATCCATAAACATCAAATATATACAACTTCATCATCAGATAAATACTTTAAAAATTATATAATATTAGACTACGTGAAAAAACTATATTACATTGTGCTCAAGAGACTTCCAGGTCCTTGTAATACTGTCATATCTTTTGCCACTATAATAATCTAATAACAATTAAAATCAGATTCATTTAGAAAATTAAAGATTATGTTATATTATGTTATATTATGAGGACAATAATAATGTTCAACAGTAGATTATGTTAAATCTCATGTTTATGATAGCAAGATGTGACAGGTACATTTTCTTCTTTCTTCTGTGTGCCATCCTAAAGTCATATACTCCAGGGCACCTTACCCAATCTGGCTAGGACAAAAGGCATTTCTCTTCTCAAGCCCCAAGAATAGTTGTACTAGTATGACTACATGATATATTTTTTGCATGCACACATAGTTGCTTCAAAATGTTGACAATTTAATAAAAAAGGTATTAAATAAAATACTTTCTTTTCACAAAATATAATTCCAAGTTGAATTGTATAATGGAACAATATAATGGTCATATAATAATAACATGATAAAATAACTGAGAATCATACAATCTCAGAGAAAAAAGAAACTTTGGCTAGTAGAAATCTAATCCAACCAAAATTAACAAGAATTCTATAATATATTTGACAAAGGTCCTGTAGTCTGAAAATTTCCAACAAAGAAGCCACATTTGGTCAGCTCTAAATATTCGAAAGTCTTTGCTAATATCGAATCTAAATTTCCCTCCTTCCAATTTCCATTTATTGTCCCTAATTCTTCCTCTGGGACCAAGTAGAAAAAGGTTATTCATATGAAAGTCCTTGAACTACATGAAAATAAGAGTGTCATGTCTTCCTAATTATGTCTTCTCTTCTCTAAGCAAAAAGTTTTAGGCTCTTTCAACCAATTCTTATCTCATATAACTTTAGAGTCCTTACATGTCTATGTCATATAATCTATGACAATTAGTAACTCATCAATCTACATTTTCAAATTGATGAAAACAAATTCAACTCCTAAATTAGACAGAGAGAGATGTTTAGAAGGAAAGAGACAGTCCTCCAACTCCATTACACAAACTGTGCTTAAAGAATTTGAATTAAATTAGGAAAATTCAAGGCTGAAAGAAATGACTTTGAACTCACATAGACCCAAGTTCATAAGTTTCTCACTAATCATCCTCATTGGTTTATGTTCATGTCTAATAATTTCTCTGAATTTAGTTCATGTTCTCCTTTAGAGGGATACATTTTCCTCCTAAAAACAATGGAATTTAAACTACTTTATTAGAGTGAAGCTTTTAGGCAACATTTCCCCCATGGATGCTCCTGGCTCCCTACATTACTTTTCAGGAAACAATATCTTCAAAGACATAATAGCAATAAATGAAGCCTCTAGATTCAATCATAGCATGGTTCTTACATCCAGTTCATGTAAGCTTTTTCTTGGTTTTCAGCCTTTGCTGCCTCCTGTTTAGCAACTTGTTCCTATCAATATGGTCCAACAGGAAACTGCTGCCATCTGTTCATAGCTCTTCTTTTGCCTCAAGTAAAACTAACCACTTGATTCCTAACATCTCTGCCTTCACTTTTCCCAAAGGTCCTTTCCCTCTTCTTCACACCAATCTCTAATTAATCCATATCTGTCAATGTTTCCAGAACCCACAGCAACAAAGGGAAAAAAATTCCCTTTCCTATAAAGCATGCACATGCCTGCCTCTTTCTTCTTTCTGCAAGGACTGGTAAAGAGAAAAGAATGAGGAACTTTTTGCAGTCCATCAATTTTTATATTTCCTTGCTAAAACCACATCTATCCCTTCCTCCTTCTCCAGTTATATCTGAGGTCAAGCATGTTTGTTCAATTAGAGAATCAATGAGTATTTGTTTTATAGGCTGGAAAATTAGTTCTGAATGTAGGATTTTGCACATCAAGAATCTGCCACCTGAAAAATACCACATGAAAAAGTTATAACTCTACCTATGTAGTCTATTCCCACTGCTCCCACTTTTCAGTTTAGACTATTAATATGTTTTCACTTGATAGCTAATCAGTAATTCACCATACTCAGAGTACTTTTTTCCAACAGTCAGTCAATCAGTTACAAATTTATGAAATATTTAAGTTGTGCCAAATATTGTGCTAAGAAAAAACTCTTAGAAATGTGAAATTTGGAACTTTTTTTAGATATCTTAAATAGCAAATAGTCTACTCTTTGATTCTAGCTGAAAAGTTTTTCACTATCTATACAAAAAATGTAACATGTTTCAATAGTGTGGCATATAGCCATTAAGGAATGAATAATGACAACTATTTTCTTCAAGTATGAGTTTATTTTGGAATTATTGATGGTTTAGCAAGAGGTTAAATGCTCAAGGTAGAAATTTCTGTGAATTCCAAAGTGCCTGTGATATGAAACAAAGTATCACTTGCACTAGAGATCTTCAATATTGATTTTTCAAATTCTCCACTATACAGTATTTCTCATTCTTCACATTCTCAATAATAAAACACTATTACTTTTGACTGATTCCAATTCAAGATGGAAAATGAAACTAAAGTGGTTTTTTTTATGAAATGCCACACAGATACTGCTGCAAAATCAACTTAGATTCATATGATGTTAAAATAATATCCACTTAAACTTTTTATAGTGTCTAGGGAGGATGGATAATGTAAGTCATTAAAACTGAATGGTAAAAAAAATCATAGATGTATTTTGAGGATATTTTTTCTTATTTTAACAATAGAAAAACATTTTTACAAAATTCTACATTATGGTACATGAAGCATTACTATTTTTATTCAACAAGTCTATATTGCAGTGATTCTATAAATAAATAAATGAGATTAAGTTAATAAATAAAAATGAATGAGCTCAAGTAATATTTTAAATTCTAAAATGTTATTGAATAATCTATCCAGATCCTTCATTTTCCATGTGAAGAAACAAAGTCCCAAGAAAATTTAGTGATATAATCGATAACAACAAATGAATAATAATAATGATGATGATGATGATGATAATTCTTAAAATTATCATTCATGTAGAGCTTTAAGGTATGCAAAATACATCACAATGTTATTTCATTTTCTTCTCAGAATGACCCTGGAAGGTGGTTGTTGTTATTATTGTTATTCAGACCTTACAGATAAGAAAATTGAGGCATATTCAAGTTAAATAATTTGCCCAGGGTCAATTAAGTGTCTGAGGCTGTATTTGTTTTCAGTCAGTCCCTTCACTTTCCTCACAACTGTACCCCACATATCAAAAATAGAAGAAACAGCAATTATTAAAAATCACAAATACTTAAGAGACTGCCATTAGGCTTAAGCTGCCACACTGCTAGGACAAAAAATTCCTAGTATAAGTCCTGTCATCTTTATCTTAAAGAAGTCCTTTATTAAATGTATTTTTTAAAAAAATAAGCTTTCCACAATAAAATAACTTCCCCCATTTTAACTTATTATCTCCATTTATAAATTGTGACCGAGGGAAACAAATCCGTTTTTCTTCATTTCTATTTCTGTGTTTCTATTTCTTTAGTCAATTCCTTCACTTTCCCCACAACTATACCCCACATATCAAAAATAGAAGAAACAGCAATTATTAAAAATAATACTTAAGAGACTGGTAAAAAAGTGATTTGTACTTTATCATGTAACTATGTGCTACACATCTACTTGGATCATGGGGTAATCTTGTCAATGTAAAAAGATCAACTAAATTTGAATGAATGAAATCTTTTCTTTTTCTAGTCAGTCAATAAACAGTTATTAAGTGCCTGTTATGTACCAGAGGCTGCACTAATCACAAGAGACACAAAGGCAAAAGTCAGTCACTATTTCCAGAGTGCACAGCAAAATGTAAGGAACAAAATTTTTGGAGAAAAGTTAAAATTCATTTCCAAATTTCTTACCCCCTGCTTTTGAATAAGAATTTATTTTAAAATGATGCAGGAAAAAAGAAGAAAATGATGCAAGAAATTTCTAGTACTTTTAGTTCCATCTACATGGAACTTCCAGTCTCATATATAAAATAATATTGGAAATTTTCATTCGTATCTAAAGAATTTCAAGTGAGTGTAAAATCTTAACCATTATAGCTAAAATTTAATTGTGTCTTCTGAACTGGTGGGAGAAAACACAATCCTCCAAGCTCACAAACTAGGTCTTCTCTCATCCTCTCAGCAATATCTCCCAGCCTTCTTCCATATTCAATTTGTTGCCAAGGCCTATTTTTTTGTTTTTGCAACAAGTCCCTGTCTCTCCTCTGAAACTTCCACCATCCTGGTACAGACCCTTATAAAGTTGCATCTAGACTACTGCAGTAGCCTGCAGGTCTGTCTCAAAACTCCTTACTCCAGTTCATTCTCCATTTAGTCACCAAAGTCATGTTCCTGAATTGCAGGTCTGACCACATCATAACTTCAACTCAGTATAGTCATTCCCTATTATTTACATGGACAAATTTTCTATTTGGTTTTCAAAGTCATATAAAACATAGCTCCTTTCTCCATTCCCCTCCATTTTCCAATCTATTATCATATTTCTCCCACCCACCCTCAACTCCAAGTACTTTGAACCCAGTGATACTGGCCTCATTGGTGTTGCAAAAACAATATGCTTCATTTCTTGGATCTGGGTATTTTCTCTGGCTGTCCTCTATGCGCGGAATATTTGGCTTCCTTATTTTACTCCCTGGCTTCCTCAGCTTCATTCAAATCCCAACTAAAATTTCTCTTTCTATCAGGAGTTTTCCCCAATATCTCTTAATCCTAGTGCCTTTCCTAAATCAATTATTTCTTACTTTTTTTTCTATATATAGCTTGTTTATACATATTTGTTTGCTTGTTGCCTCTCAAGCTACTTTCTTGAAGATGAGGACTGTCTTTTGACACTTTATATTCTCAGAATTTAGCAGTGTCTAGCACATAGTAGGTACTTAATAAATGGTTACTAACCAACTTCATACCTATGGTTATTTTTCAATTTTACTACATGCAATTAAATGAAAACCATTATACTTCTGAATATTATAATATGGGTAAGAAAGCACTAACTATATTTCCATTTTAATTACTCAGTATTATATATACAACAAATAATTTCCATAAACTGTACTTCTTCACATTCAGGTATATGGAATCCCTCAGGCAGAAAAAGGAAGTTAGAGTTTGCATGGCTTAGATAGCGTCCATCAAATTTCTTCTGTCATAGCTGACTTACTCTACACAATATATAAATATATATATATAAATATATATATATATGTGTGTGTGTGTGTGTGTGTGTGTGTGTGTGTGCGCGCACCATAACCAATTCATTTCTAGACAATATCAAAATGGAAAAAGATCACAGCATACAAATCTGTGATATGTGGGCTAATTGAATTCAACTCATCTGCATTTTCAAATGACAAAGTAGAAGAATAGGAATTGTAGCATAAGAGTGTTGATGAACTCCATTTTCAGATTACTAGTCTCAAAAGTTTAGACCTGATCTTGCTTGTTTGATCTAATATATTCTGTCTTACTAATACCCTATCAATTATCTCTATTTAGTACATGCTCTACAACTAGTAAAGAATTAGAAGGCATACACAGTAACTGTTTCTAATTTATTTCTATCATCACGGGTACTGTCCCTCTCTCAATATTATCTTACTTTGGACCAAGCCAGTATGATGTTTGTTCAGTCAAATGGATTCAAATGTACCCATTCTGCTAAAATTATAAGTTTTATTTTGAGGGGGTAAAAATGAGTGTTAGGGGAAAACCACAAGTAGGTTTCCATTAAGCCATAAAATATGAAAGAGAAAAAAATTATGGTTTTTTCCTGTTTAATATCTGAGATGAATAATATTTATTATTGGGAACCAAAAGCTGAGTACTGTGTGTTTTGTGAGTGCAAAAGGAGGCTAATTTTACTGCTAAATAGCTATTGGAATTCAGCATCTAATGTTTTCAGAATATAGCTAAACAGTTCTAAAAAGAAAAAAATACGTATTTAATGGACCATTAACTACATTCCTGTAGAGTTCATCATAGCAAAATATTGTAAAGATATAATGAAGCAGATTATACTCTAAAACTAGAAAATTCAATGAGTACCTTGCAATTTTTTTTAGCTCCTAGGTTGCTATGTATTTATTACTCTTTTAATGATAATAGCAATCTTCTTCTTTTTAATCCTTATGGAAAGATCAATAAATAGTCCTACTCAAATTATTTTGCAAATTTCTTATAAAGCACAAACACATTGGCATAGTTAGATTTTTCAACAACAAACCACGACATTGGAAAAATTAAACTAAAGCAGAATATAGAAATTTTAAGAATTCAAAATAGAATAAATACCATTTGACTAAGTAAATACCCAAGACAAAGAAAATGAAATATCATTAAAACATATATATATATATATATATACATATAATTAAGGATGTATACAATTTGTATATATATTTTTCATTTATGAAGTTTTAACCAAATTACTTATTTCTTACCTTCAATTAGTTTTCCTGTTTGCTCTGCACTTCCACCAGGGAGGATCTTGGCAATATAGGCTCCAATTTCTCCACTATTTCCTGGGATTTCTTTACCTCCTACTATTTTGATTCCTAAACCATTACCTAATAAAAAAATAGATATTGGAAGCAATAAGAATTAAGACAACATATCAGAGGAATAATTAATTAAGCTCTATAAATTTAGACATTAACAACAATATGATGCAAACAGATAGTACTTCAAACCATTCATTCCAACAAACATTTATTAAGTTCTGATTACATGCAAAACACTTATATAGATATCTATACACAAAAGTTGGAATTAGATATAAAAATACAGTCATTATTTCAATGATTGAGATATGTTGATGAACTTTTCTGGGCATTTCTCCAGTCCACAGCTATCTGGGTTGCAGAAATACATTAAAACTGAACAAGGAATTTTTGATCATTTCTAAATCTAAACACATAACCTAGGTGGGCAATTAAGGAAAAATGAAGTCTTATGTGATAGCTTCTAGTTCCAAACTCTTTAAAATTAATGTATTTATGTATGTGTAATTCTTAGGGTATTCCATTAAAGAAAAATTTAGAAGTAAATTTCTTGAAGCTTTTGCTTGTAGTCCTTTTCCGAAGTATAATCATTTGCAAATGCCAGGCAGTCTTTCCAAAACCTGTCCTCCTCTAAAAATATTGACTAAGGAATAGCACCATCTAGGAAAATTATATATATTTACTTTATTTGTATGTGAAACCCAATTACTTCTCATTTAATTAGTAGAGGAAAAATAATCAGTAATAAAAGCTAGTTTGAATATAACATTAAAAAGCATTTTAAAAATGTGTTATTTCATTTGCTCTGTATAACAATCTATGAGTTACACATTGTTATCATCCCCATTTAATGATGAGAAAACTGAAGCAGAGAGATACTTGTTCAGGTTAACAAAGCTAGTAAAAATCTGAGGCAGGTTTGAATTCAGATTTTTCTGTCTTCAAATCCTTCTCTAAATCTATCGTACCACAAAGCTGCCTCATAAATATGTCAGTTTTTTTAAATATGTAAATGTCTGTAGTTGATAATAAATGTGTAAATATGATTTCAGCACATGAATTTTCTATAATTGTCTCCCTATTATCATCATTAGGTCAATTATTTCAAGACAGTTTAAATTATTCTTCTTAAGAACATTTAAATTTTTATATTATGCATTAAGGAACAATATGTTTCTGGACTAGAGGTAAGCACAAGTAGCAGATCAGAGATACATTAGAGAGAAGTAATATTTTTCAAATGGATACAATTTCCTATAACATTCATACTACTAAGTTAGCTTTCTTCAAAGGTCATTCTTTAGTTTTAGCAAATATAGGATTGCTGTTACATAATTTATTTTTATTATAAAATTTAAATAGAAATTAAATTTGAAAATATTAGAAGGCAGTATTGATATAGAGGTAAAGATGTCATAAAATGGTACCTATAGTCAATTAATTCGATGTCCTTTTTACAAAAACTCTGGCTTGATTCAACATTGACAATAAAGAAAATTAACATACAACTTTAAAATTTCAGTGTTATTGGTTGGTTGTTACCTCCATTTGACCCTCTCTAAGCCCTGTGAGATAGGTAATATTAGTATTATTATTGCTGCATCAGTTTTACAGCTGAAGAAACTTAAGGTCACAGAGCTAGCAAATGATAGAGCTAAGATTTGAATCCAGGTCTTCTGACTCCATATCCAGTTATTTTTCCAATAAATAAAGACCCCTGTTGCTTTAAAACAATTCAACTTTTAAATGCATACTTTTCCTAAAGTAATAAATATATAGATTTATATATGTAGATCCCTACAATTTTTTTATGTGTTTTGCAAGGCAATGGGGTTAAGTGATTTGCCCAAGATCACACAGCTAGGTAATTAAGTGTCTGAGACTGGATTTAAACTCAGGTCCTCCTGTCTACAGGGTTGTTGCTCTATCCACTGTGCCACTTCGCTGCCCTGCAAATAATTATTTTGTGGCAAAATCTAAACTACCTAGCATCAAGTATGGAATCATAGAATATTAAAATCACAAAGGATATTAGAAAGAGAAGATTTTAAGAGTAGGTGAGGGAAGAAATGATAGCTTGGGTTAGGAGAGAGGAGGGGCATGCAAGTTTTTTTCCTTCTCCCGAAATGGCAGAAGGAAGAATATTCAGGTAGAATGGAGAATTAACTGCTTTTCAATTCAACCCATTATACTTACAGATAACATTATTCTTAGGAAATTTGTCCAAGTATAAAATCAAAATTATCCTCTAAGTAATTTCTACCTTTTGCTCTTTGTTGTTCTCTCTAGAGTCAAGAATTCAAATCCCTTTTCACATTCCAGTTCTTTATATTATTATTTTTTTGTGTTTTTTTTTTTTTGTTTTGTTTTTAGTTTTTGCAAGGCAATGGGGTTAAGTGGCTTGCCTAAGGCCACATGGCTAGGTAATTATTAAGTGTCTGAGGCCACATTTGAACTCAGGTACTCCTGACTCCAAGGCCAGTGCTCTATCCACTGCACCACCTAGCTGTCCCCAGTTCTTTATATTATAAAAATGAATTCAGAGAAACTTGAGAAAATATGTATCTACTGACTCAGACGAAATTATCTGATTTTCATTACAAGGTAAAGAAAAAGAAAACAAAAACCCCCCTTTAACACTTTGATTAAAAAAGGAACCAATTGTGATTTCAAATGACTCAGGAATAGTCAAACTTGTCTTCTGAATCTTAACAGAGGGATGGTATATACAGGTTCAGTGAGGCATATATTTTCAGATGTGGCTGATTTGTTTTTGCTTGACTTGTTAAAAGGGAGGACTTTGGGGGGAAGGTGAGAAAGGTCAGTTACTGGGAACCGACAAGGATGCAAAAAGAAAGTCAAATGATAAACTATTTCAAGATAGTCCTTCATAAATCTGAAGGCAACTGTGTATATAATTTGATAAACTGACATTAGTACTTGGCATAGAATCTTCTTGAGTGTTGGGAGGATCAAAGACGGAAATTCTCCATGTATGCAGCAATAACTAAAGCCATTTTAGTAGGAAAAGACTGGAAGGAAATTGTAAATCAATTGGAAAGTAGATGAAGAAACTATGAAAATGGTATATATATATATATGTATATATATATATATATATATAATGAATATTATTACACAATAATAAAGATGACCATAATGATTTAGGGGTTCCTGGGAAGACTAACAAAGATGAAAGTAAGTAGAACCAGTGGATCAATTGGTATAATTATTAAATAAAAAAGGAAAATACTGAAATGTTAAAAAATTAGTCATTGCAGTCACTGATTATGACATCAGATCACAACAATGAATTTTGCCTCCTTGCTTTCATCATTAACATGGTAGACAGCAGGTTTAGAACAAGGTATGTGTTATTAAATGTGGCCATCATGTCAATTCACTTTGCTTGATTATACTTTCTTATTACAAGGAAAAATAGCTCTATTGCTGAAGTCTAAGAGACTCTTCATGAAATAATAGAATTTCTTAATAAAGATCTTCAATAAAAATTGGAAAATGAAAAAATTTCGACAGAGAGACATAAAACTCCAGTAGAATGTGGTAGAATGAAGTTCTTCATAGATATAAAATAAAACATATGTAGCCATTCCAACAGCAACCACACTTATGTACTATTTGTTCTGTCTATAGTGTTGCTACAATATCCATATGAAAGAATGATCTTGTGATCTAATAGATAAACCATTGGAATGTAAGGGGTATTGCTGAGTTATGGGTCTGACATGGCAATATATAACTATTCTCTAATAAGAGATATCTCTTAACAATCAGTTATATTAGATATCTAAGAAACTTGAGCCATATTTCTTCCCTCACTCCTTCCTTATGGAGACTAAGGAAATGAGCAGGAAAGGGAAACAGTCACACATTTAAAAAAGTGATATGAAGGTACAGTTCTCTAAGACAGATAATGGAAAATGATTAGACCTGATATGAATCATGGGTAGGTTAATATTTTTAGGAACAGAAATCTAACAAATTCCTCAAATTTGGCCTTTCCCTGTTCTAGGATATATTACCCCCTTCCCTTTTGCCTCTCAGAATGCCTAGTTTCCTTTAAGGCTCAGCTCATACATCCCTTCAATGGGAAACCCACTAGCATTCTTTCCTTATTCAGATTAACTTGTAATTACTTATATGTCTATATATTTTATCATTTCATCTTTCTATCCTCAGTGACTAGTACAATATCTTTCTTTGTACATAGTAGGTGCCTAAGAAATGATTATTGGATTTAATTTAATCCAGTTCATTCTTGAGATTTTCTTAATTCTATGAATGTAATGGTCTTTGTTGCAGCTCCCTTGGTTAGAAATCTTTGGTTCCCTCATTCTTTCCTGTCATCTTATAAATAATCAGTTCAAATTCTCTCTGATACTTCTTTATAATACCTCTTAGTTTGCATTTGGTAGAATAGGACTTTTGAGTCAAGTCCCATTATTTCACACTAGAAAATTCAGATGCAGAGAGATTAAGTGATTGATCTCATTACTGTTAAAGGGGACAGTGTTAGGATTTAAACTCTGGTTCTATCTTTAAATCTACTACAATTTTCACAGCAAAAAAAAGGCTTCCCTCTTTATCCATAACCATAGTCACCAGGTGCTCAAATATCATGTTCAAGTATTATAGCAGACACAATTCTTATCCCCAGACCAGATGATGTTATTAATTTACTGTAAAAGAGATATAGCTATTATAATAGTGGGATGTTTAATGTGTTTTGGTAAATTATTTTACACACATATACAATATTTTACATATGACATAGAAACAAGTTCTTGGTAAATAGTTATTTAATCTATTATTGCTATTACCCAGACAGGTTGCACCAGATGAAGAATTAAGTGCTGTAAGTGGGGGGGGGCATTCCTCCTTGGGTCTGAGGAAACTGAAACGTGGAAAGTTTAAAATACTTGTTCATGGTCCTACAAATAATATATGGCATATAAAATCAGATTTCAAAATGACATATTACTTATTGAATTTAGTTTTTTTGGTTTTGTTTTTGCAAGGCAATGGGGTTAAGTTACTTGCCCAAGGTCATACAGCTATGTAATTATTAACTGTCTGAGATGAAATTTGAACTCAGGACTTCCTGAATCCAGGGCCAGTGCTCTATGTACTGCACAATTAGCTATCCCTGGAACTTAGTTCAAAATATATAACAGGTAGAGAACTGCATTTAGCTCTCATATCATTGTTGTAGGATATCAAGTAAGATGAAAATATATGAAAATAGTTTGAAAAATAAAAAGTGTTATATAAAATGAAAGGTATTACTATTATCAAAATAATTTAGTAAATACTATGAGCAGTTGCCAAAAAAAAGAAAATTCACCTTTATTCTACTCCTTCAAAAATTCAGCAGGAATCCCTTCAGAAATTTATGGAAACCCAATTTGTTCACATGTGGGGTAAGTGGAGATGGAAGAATGTCTGATTGAATTTAATCAGTTTTATGCTTGAGAACATTTTGAAAACAAAGCAAAACAAGAAAAAAAGCTTCTTTATTCTTAGTTGCTACATTTGCAACTCATCACAAAATAGGTTAACAAGAATAATGGGAGAGGTTCATAATATGTATCAGAACAATTATGAGTGAAATGATGTGTGACTATTAATAGCACATCCAGGTGAAATTCAGGGGAAAAAATCATCTGAGAAAATTCCAGTCACTGCAGGATTCAGATATAAAAGAAAAATACAACAAGAATATTTGAAAACATGGTTTTTTTATAACTTATAAAAAGTTCAAAATACATTGTCTCAATAAATGATAGTCATGTAGCCTGGTTTACACAAAGAAATATCCTGCTGTGTGTGCTTGGATGATTTCTTCTTCTTTTTTTTTTTTAGGTTTTTGCAAGGCAAATGGGTTTAAGTAGCTTGCCCAAGGCCACACAGCTAGGTAATTATTAAATGTCTGAGACCAGATTTGAACCCAGGTACTCCTGACTCCAAGGCCGGTGCTTTATCCACTATGCCACCTAGCCGCCCCTTGGATGATTTATTCTATAGCTTTCTATAAATCAACTTTAGTATAGTTTGGTGTAAAGAAGTGATTTCTGAAATTTGTATCTGAAAGTTTTTCCACTGGTTACAAGATACACAACAACATAAAAGGAAAATTTCATAAGCTCATAGAATGAAGAAAAACTATTAAAATTCATCTCATTCCTCCATGCAGAAGCCTATACAGCATTTAAATACTTTGAGAACAACTGTAAATTTGTATATATTTAGCAGGTTTAGAGTAGGCTATATTCTTCTAACTTCGTACTAACTTATTTAGCATCATTCATATACTATCACACATTTCCTTACCCTAAGGGGATCAGTATTTTATCTTTTTAAATTCTGTTTGAAAGAGTACATTCCTTGACTCAGTACTATAGGCTACATTTCTGGAAAAATCTTTCATTCCGCCTAAAAAGTAGAGCCATGAATGACTGCTCAGACATATAAACATTTAGGAAAAAAACAGCAGATACTATCTTCCTCCATAGAGACAAAACAAAACAATATTTGGTTTTTAACCCTTGGAGAGAAAAAAGCAATAACAATATCAAGTGACTAGAATCACTCAAAATATTACTGGACATGTCTTTGATATATTAAATGACATAATTTCCTATGGGTTTCTATAAATGTTGTCTTAGGAGGTTGAGAGTGAAGAATAAGCTTTGCTATTCTCCCCTCCCACTACCAACATGGGTTATGAAATTATTTAAATTTTAATTTAATCCAGTTATTTTTATTTTATATGTAAATGGAGAAAGTGGGGAGGGAGGGAGAGGGACAGAAAAACAGAAGAAAGAGAGAAAGTCAGAAACAGAGAGAAGGAGAGAGGCAGAAAGAGACTGTGGCAGAGGCAGAGGCAAAGATACAGACAGACAGAGAGAAAGAGACAGAATTAAAGACAGAGGGAGGGAAAAAAAGACAGCAACAGAAATGAGAGTGAGAGAGGCATATAGAGATGAAGAGAATGAGAATAAGGAAACTCATCCTCTCTCTCTCTCTCTCCCAGAAAAGTTTAGAAGGAACTATCCTCAAATTTTTGTATAGATCATATCCACAGCAGAAGACTGATCTTCACAAGTTTTCTTAAAAACTTGTTAAAAATAATAAACCCAAAACAAAAAAAATAAAATTGTCCAGAAATGAATTTGGTCTGTTTTTGTTATATCATCTCCTATAAGAGATTCATATTATTATATGGCTGATTTTAGAAGACATTGTTGCTGGTTTTTTCCCTACTAGCTTTAAAACATTTAATAACAAAAAATATCTTCATTCCAAAACTTATGTTTATATATACATACATAGATTCACACACCCATCTCTATATAGTATATATATAAAATCTCCCCTCAGAGCTATCTCAGTTGCAAGTCACTGACCACCACTTATCATTACTAAACCTTCCACATAGCTGTTTATACAATGGAAACAATAGAAAGCTGTTGACTGCTGAGTTATTGACAAAGGTAACTAAGTCTGGCACTTGATCATTTGACATAAATGCTTGCTTGTTAGACCCAACAATAGTTGCTATCTATGCAGGTCATAATGAAAAAGTATCCAGAAATATGATACTTTCCCCTTCTAAGTATCCATTTTCTCTTCAGTAAAATTATGGACAACTTCTAAAGTTCCTTCTTATTCAGTCAGACTTTGAAATTAAGAGTTGATGGTGGCGATTCCTTCCACACAATTAAGAGCATAAGCTTTAAAAAATAAAGTTATGTTTCATTATATATATATACATTTTCTATGGTTTTGAGTTCATGATAAGGTATTTCCAAGGGAAGAGCATTCTTTGCAAAAACCTATAGCAAACGTAGAGCCTTCTAGAATCATGGTTAAATGTTTGTGTATGCAAAAATTACTTGATCATCTTTCCTGATATGATATAAAGGATAGAGAATTAGCCTTGTGTTCAGGAAGATGTGGGTTCAAATCCTACTTTTGACATAAGCCTGTATGAATATAGGGAAGTTATTTAATTTCCTAGTGCTTTGTATAACTTTTCAAGATATATTTTAGAGAAGTGCTTAACTACATTCGTAATAATAAAATATTTATGTAGAACTTTGAGATTTATAAAGCATGTTACAGATATCTCATTTTATTCTAACAATAATGCTGGGATTTGTGTTAATCTCTAAGGTCTATTCTTATCCCTATTTTGCAAATGAAAAACTATGGTATAAAGCATTTAAGTGACTTGCCTACGGTTATACAGTCAGTGTGAAAGCACATTTTTGAACCTAGATCACTGTTTTATCCATTACTCTATCTTCCCTCATCTTCAGAGTTCCTTCTAATGAAATCATAGAGCCAGTTTCTATCAATTATGTAATTTGATGAAACCTACAGATAAATATGTGTTAGCTCCAAAGGTTTTAACTTGATTTGAAATGTGATAAATAAGACAAGAAAAATATGAGGAGAGATAGAAAAAAAGAGATGGGGAAGATAAGGGAGTACCAGAGTTAAACAGTAGGTATTAGAAAGATAATTGTCAGTTTAATTGAGATTTACTGATAGACATAAAGTGTTAAAGAATTCCCACCAGAACTTCAGTAATATGAATCCACACTTATAAAAGCCAATGGAATGGTACCTGAGTCAGAAAAATAACATAAAGTGACACTATGTTTTCTAAAAATTTAATATATTTTCCCCTAAGAGTATATCATATCTTCTTGTCTCCTAGTGAATGAACTTACTACTATATAAGAATACTTTATGAAACAATTACAGCCTCTTCATATTTCAGCTCATTATTACAAACAAGCTTAGCTGAGAGTCAGATAAGGAAAGTCATACATAAAGAACGGAGATATCCATCCAGGTTTAAATGTGTTGACAAAGGGAAAACAAGATATCTTGAGTTTACACAGGAACAGAAAACAGAACAAATTAAAAAGACACTGAGAAAAGGCCAGGGTGAAGATCAGGAAAGTACAAAGAATCAAATAGCTGTCAATGAGACTGTTGGCACAATTGTATACTGAAAGGCCTACAGACATTTCTCTGCCCCACCAACTATTTTTTAAAAGACTTATCCAAGCTGATTTCTCCACTGGGCTTTGAATATTTTAATACTTTTCTACATAGTTAAAAAAAAGCCCCAAGCAAGTATTTAATTAATCTAAGGCAATATGTTGGGGCAGATGGAAACATAGAAAAGGTATAGTCTCATTTAGTCAACATGGTACAATGTAATATGTGCTGGTATTTTGTAGAGAAAAAGAAACTTGGTTAAAATACTTTCCATTCTATATTTGACCAACATAAAAGTGGGCAATCTTCAACTCTCTGGGTCCCAGTTTCTACATCTATAAAATGAGGGTGTAGGTCTAAATGCTCTAAGGTCCCTTCTCATTCTAAATCTATGATTTTATGATAATGTCATATTTATGGACACAATGTGCTAGTACTTGAACTTCAATGCATGAGACTTTGGTTTACTCAGACATGAAATTATTGCTACTAAAAGGGTCACTTCTTTAATAAAAATAAATATCTTTTATCTAAATGCCAAAGTTCTTAGAAAATAGAGGAGGAAGAGAAAGAGAAGGAGGAGGAGGACAAAGAGAAGGAGGTTACTATCTCCAAGACATACACTGGTTTTCATCCAAAAACTTGTGTTAACAAATTTTATTTTACTCAGTTGAAGGAAAAATATTCTTCTTACTTTAAAAAATCATCAGCTATCAATTGTATATATTTCCATAGATAAAGGGTTCAGTTAAAGAGGGGAAGGGAATAAGTATTTATATAGCTTCTACTCAAAGTCAGGAATTTCAGAAACATTATCTCATTTGACCTTGTTGTTTGTCCTTCATTTTCAAAGAGTACCATGACATCAAGGAGGTGAGGCTATGTCATGCAAGAGAATTGGATTTAAATGAGGGAGGGTTTTTTCAAAGTCACCAAATCTCACATTGTCCTCCAGAGCTATTTGGGTTCATTGGCCAGATGTGGATCAGGATAACTAGAGATGGCCCTGGACAGATTTCTGTGGGAGCTATAGTCCTTTTAAGCATAGGTCTTTATCAGATATCAGTTTAAGGAAACACCCATTCAAGTATTAACATTAAGTAAGAAAGAAAAAGACAAAGAATGGCCTCTTTTACCTCCCAATCTGGTATTATTTATTAATATAAATAAATAAATCCCAGCCAATCAGGTCCCAGCAATGAGGTTTTGAGATTATGATCAAGTGAGATTTGACCTAGGATCTATTGATGACTAATCGATGAGAACTAGAGTGACTTGGGCTTAAGGAATGGTCTTTAAAAAAGAAATCTAGTCCATAAACCCCATGATATTTCCTGAGGTTTCAGTAATTCAGCTACGTCCTATAATTATTCTCATTTTGTAGTTAAGGAAAGTGAGGCAAACAGAAGTCAAATGATTTGATAGGATTGTTAAATTCATCTAAGGGGAATTAATTACCATTTTGTCAGTATAGAGAAAGCTAAGTGGTAACAACCCAATGAATCAATAACAAGCATTTATTAAGCCCCTACTGAATGCCAAGAACTCTTCTGGATATTTAGAATACAAAGAGAAAAATGAAACTTGTTTCTTTGAAGGAGCTTATATTCTATTGGAGGGAAACAATGCAAATACATATCACCTATAACCAAGGATATCAGAAGCCTTCAGACTCACATGGAACTCTCATCTGATACTGTGGATAGATTTGAAAAGTTAATTTTCTCTTTTCAAACAAACAAACCCTAAGTCCTCAGAACATATAACAATTCAAAAGAGATCTAGAAAAAACAGAATTATCAAAGGAATAATTGATACCCACAAACCTAAAGATAGTAGAAAATAGTCACTTTAATATTCTATAAACTCCCTTTAGAAATGAATCTAGGGTTGCCATCCAGTACAACACCGACTTTCTGAGGATTATCTCCCAAAAAGTGTCCTATTAAATCCTACCAACATTTCCCAAAATTTATTAACATTTTCTCTAACACTTTCTTGTGTCTAGATAATAAACAAAACAATAAATCAAATCTTGAATATTACCATTTGCTCATTTCTGAGGTATTAATGTTCACACTAAAAAATTAAGAATGTTTGCTTAGAATTGTTTTCAGCACACCTCTAGATTTCCCCCTCCCCTAATACTTTATGAGTTGGTATAAGTAAAAGTATATATTTCATAAATTACTTCCTCTCTTTCAATGTCCCTTTTTTGTCCTGTTGAAATTATTTTATTATTATTATTATTATTATTATTATTAGTAGTAGTAGTAGTAGTAGTAGTAGTAGTAGTAGTAGTAGTAGTAGTAGTGATACAGGGTATGGGCATAGGGGAATATTATAATTGGAAACAAAATTTGCAATCTTTGTTCTGCATTTGACCTTTATGTTGATCCATCATGTGCTCACCAATAGGTCAAGTTAGATGCTAGATTACACAATAGATAGTATGTCATATTAAACCAAGCTCATCCTACAACCATAGGTTCTAGAGCACACTATCCAATAAAAAAACCTAGACTATACTCAAAACCCCCAAAACTCTTCACATGGATCTTAACAGAAACTAGAGCATTTCTTTCTCTCTCTTATTGCCCTTACCTTTCTAATTTCTAATATTCGAGTTAATCACTCCTGGCCTTCCTGTTTAGGTTGCTGGCCTTTAAAGAACTTTAACTCTCTCTTAATTTTATGGTCTTTAATTTCAAGGAACTTTAACTCTCTTAATCTAACAATCTTTAACTTGATAAACTTTAATTCTTATTGATCTCATTGTCTCTAACTTGAAGAACATTAACTCTCTTAATCTTATGGTCTCTAACCTTCTAAGGCTTGAGTTAAATCAGCTGGCCTGCCAGGTTGACCTGCTATGCCCAGATCTATGTGGCCTTTGTGGAACTGTTATCTATCTCTCATCGTTTTGCAGTGCTGTAATGACTGTCTTCACTTTTGCAACTGCATGTAGTTGTTGTTATAAAGGAAGTGGGTAATTTTTTTTAAGGATAGGAATACAAATGACTAATATAGAACTCATTATCTAATCTGGAAATCAAGTTCAAAGTCATACTTCAGGTTTTATCTTTATGAGAAGAATTGACCAGATTTAATTGTTATTCAGAAAGGAAAATATTTCAATATGACCTCAATATAAAAGGAAAATATTTCAATATGACTTCAATATAAACAACTTTTTTGGATAGACACAAAAAAGAATGACAATCAATCAGAAAATTTAAATATGAAATTTATATATTTTGTTGCTACTTTGAATATATATTCTATAAATCAAAATTCCCCAATATCAAAATTCATATCTATTCATCTATCCATCCATCCATCTACCTATCCCTAAAAACTCTAACTGGTGACTCCTGAATGAAAAATGTTCACAGAAACAAGCTAACTGTTCTGAAAAGAAATGAACAGATTCATTATTTTGTTTCTCTTTCTCTGTGGTTATGTCCTATATTCTGAATAGATATAACTAGGTGCATTGCACCATGATTCCTTGTATGGATTTAGGTATGATAATTGTATCACATTGCTTCTTCCTGACTTACTGTGTTAAATCTGTTGTTGAAAGATAATTTTTAATTAAGGTAGACAGTATTTTCAAGGAACTTGGAATGCTTGGGGGTCTCTGTTGAAGTAATTCAATTTTATTTCCACACAGGAAAGACTATGGTTTCCATTTGGAGTCCTTGAAAGATACTTATTTTTAGATTGAAGCAGGTGTCTGAAATATACTTTTGTTTTCCAGCTGAGTTTCTTGATTCTTTCATTTTCTTCCTTTTCTTATTTTGCCATGTTATTTCAAGAGAAAGACTTATCCTGTTCACTATGATTTTGACACAGAGTTATCAACTGTATTATTGAACTGTAAAAGATAAAGAGATACTATGAATCAATTATCTAAGGAATATCAAGTCTGATTAGGAAATTGAAATGATAATTGGAAAAAGGGGGCAGGGAGAGTATTTTAAGTCTCAAGTAATAGTTGTTTCTCCTATACAGTATCTGGATTTTGAAGTTACCTTTCTTCAGTTTTGGTATGCTTTTTTGCAGATACTGTTATTTGGTTCCATATATTTATGACTTTCACAGAATTTGAATAAAACAATATTTTATTAACCTCTTTCAGAACCCTAAAGATATGTTAACCATAAATGAATTTGTGGACACATCGACATTATGAAAAACATACATTTTTTAAGGTGCTAATTCTGATCTTTAGCTCCAATGCAAAAAGAAAAATTAAATTAACAGACCTGGTCTTCTAAGAAGTCTTTTAACCTTCTTGAAAAAGATGAGGAACTAGAAAGGAATAGCAGTAAGCACTACTATTTATAAAAGGAAACAAAAAATATTTGGAATGAGCACTTCCTTTCATGAATTCTTGAAAATAACTAATATTCTTGACATTTGAAATAGCTATAGAGAAATATATATATATATATATGATGAACTCAGAAAAAAATTTCCTTGTACATTCAGGTTCATTTGTGGGAAATGGGCTTTCTATGTCATACTCTGACTTTCAGTGATCCTCAGAAAAATCCTTTTACTTTAAAAACAAATTCTGTAGAATGTGCAATAAAATCTTTAAGATGACTTTTGAAATAGTTCTCTTTATAGTAGCAGTTGACAGATTAAGAAAAGAGAACCTCATATTTGTAAATCAATTTCATTTTTAAAATTAAAAATAGAACCTTATGATTCACTGGTTTTATATTAATAAATGTTTTAGAGTTAGAGAAAAATTGACTTTATAACTAGTCTTGTACTATGTTTCAGAATAAATTCAATTTTTCTTTTAACTCACATTGGTCCATTCAGAATTGTTTCATTCAGAATTTTTGAGAGTTCAGTGTTTGCTTCACTGTGTTTTGTTCAAAAATGCCTGCAATTTTGCTGGAACCATGGACCTTGGAAACATCAATAGGTATGTAATTTCAGTGATGTGACTGCTCTCTCCACTGGTACTGATCACAATCTCCAAATTCCATTTCACCCTGTGAAACTGATATTCATCCTTTGTCATAAATCTGTAGATGTAACAATTGGGCTTTAGATTTTTTGACATGTCAAGGGTTTCAATGATACACCAATATTTTTTTTTTATTTTTTATTTTTTTGTTTTTTTCAAGGCAGTGATGGTAAGTGACTTGCCCAAGGTCACTCAACTAGGTAATTATTAAGTATCTGAGTGCTAATTTGAACTCAGATCCTCCTGACTCCAGGGCTAGAGCTCTATCCACAGTGCTCTATCCACTTAGCTGCTCCAAACACCATTCTTTTAATAAATAATTTATCTATCCTTTTTATTTTACATTCATTTCCTAATATAGATCTTTCTCATTTGAATTTTCTTTTCTAACAAAGACAGTCAAGTAATATAAGCTGAATCATTGACAGCATTTGCTCCATTCCAACCTTTTGGAAAGTTAGGATTCAAGGATTTAAAACTTGTTTATGCCTTTGGTTTATGTTCTGATGATTTTTTTAATATCATTTTCCCTTACATTATTATAATCATTAATCATTTTATATATATATATATATATATATATATATATATATATATATATATATATATATATATTATATGGAGTCTCCTGCATTCACTGCAACACATTAAAATTTTCCAAATTTTCTCTAAAAGCTTTGTAGCTTGCATTTTTTAAAAAAAACTGTTGACTTTTGTCTTTTGTTCACTTGTTTATTGGGAAATGGAAGTTATTAGGAGACATCCTTTTTTTTTCCAGACCTAAGGCCAAGTAAGCAGATTGTACTCTGAGTCTGGCATAATAACAATCCTTTGTGGTCTGGATGGGCTCACCCTCTGGCAAATTGTATCACTTTGACCAGTATGTTGTTCATTGAGGGATTTAGGTCCCTCTATTTCCCAGGGACCAGAGACCAACATCTGTCACATTTATTGACATGCTCATAATCCCAGTTCCTTGTAACTACCAAGTAAACTGAACCAGGTACTATACTCCAATTCTATCATGCTAATTCTGGTTCTGTACCTTGCTAAATAATTACAAGTCTCAGCAATCCTTTGGACTTGAAACAATCAACTGAAGAACATTTTCCACATCTGCATCGTCCCCTGCCATTGGAACAGTTACTCAGGAGTTGAGAATGACTTTTTTCATAGTCTAGTCCATATGTGTTTTTTTTTTAAATCTATGTAAGACCTGCCATTATGTCAGCAAGTTAAACACTTTCTCAGGAGGAAGGGCTTCTTTCCATTTGAAAGAATTTTCTTCACTCTGAGATTAATTAAACTTCTGTTTGATCCCCTGCTCTGTTCAACTTCAGAGGTCAGTTCTTGTCCAGTTGACAGACATATACTTGTGAGTGTCAACTCCCTATTTAGTCTAGATCTAAAAATTAACAGAATTACATGCATTTGTTTCACTTCTCAACTGCACTGAATTTATCATAAAACATTTAAATTTCTTTATCTTATTTTTAGACTTACCTCTAGCTATCCTTAAGAAATTTACTCTTTAACTATAAATCTAATGTAACATTTTAAATTTAGGTCTAGTTTCTTTCTAGAACTTAATTATCATAGGTTATATAATGTGGTGGCGTACATCTAATATCTCTACAACTGCTTTTGAGAGTTCTCCTTAGTTCTTGCTTCAAAGGGAAATTATTCCCCCAGGATTTTTTGTTCTAGGGTTTATTAAATATTGGGCTACTGTTTAATTTTTCTGTATCTTTTCTTCCAAGTTTGATACACGGTTCATCTACCTACTTTTCTGGACATTTGTATCTTAAGAACAAATTTTTAATAACTATATCCTAAAATCTGTTGATATCCTCCATGTTTCACCTAAAATTTTAACTTTTCTGGTCTTGTGTTATTTAATGATTCACAAGCATATTGGGTCACTAGAGAATATTAGTAACAAATGAGATTTTATGACAGTATGCAGCTCAGGATCATCTTACTAAGAGCTTTTCAGTTTCCCAAATGTAAGTCAGTTAATCTCCTTTTATTCAGCCCTGGGTCCAACTATTATTCATCTGTCACATAAAATTATTTATCCTCTCTTGGTCTCAGCTCCTCTAGAAAATCCAGTGATCCAATATATTTCTGCAAAGAAACAAATGTTGTCACATATGTATATTTCTGTTAGGGTACATATACAACTTACACACACACACACACACACACACACACACACACACACACACACAAAAAAAAAATATATTCATGTAGATTGACAGAAAGGCAGCTAGGTGGCAATGGATAGAGCACTAGACCTGGTCTCAAGAAGATCTGAGTTCAGATTTAACTCCAGATATTTACTGTGACTCTAGAAAATTCTCTCAACTGCTAATTGTTTCAGTTTCCTCAACAGCACCTATCTTTCAAAGTTATTGTGAAAATAAAATGAAATAGTAACCATAAGGCATTTTCTAAAACTTAAGGAGATATATAAATGAGATCTATGAACCCTATTATTTTATAGACCTGAGGCTAGAGAAATTGAACTGACCCACTAAAAAGTAGTTTTCTATAATGTCTAAGATTAATATAAAATCTTCTGACTTTTAAAGCCTTTCAAATCCATCTCCTTCCTGCTTTTCTCATCTTACATTTTACTATGACTCATCTCCTGACCATAGGCCTTTTCACTGGCTATCCACTATGTGTGAAATGATCTACCTTTCTACTTTTTCTTATTGGCCTGGTTTTCTTTAAGACTCGGTAACCAATGATAATATGAAATTCTCCCGACTGCTAATGCATTGCATCAAAGATTACTTCTTGTTTTTGCTATATTTATCTTATATGAAGCACCCTCTGTCCTTTTTATCACTAAAGAAAAAAGATGATCACATAGGTCTTGGGTTGTGGTATATATATCATCCATTTGGAGAATTACAGTTATGAACAATGTCCTTACCATGTGGTGAATATTCTGATGATTATCCTTCTGTACACATTTGGTTTAGTTCTCCAATAGAAAACACATGTTTTCACCAGACCTACACTTAAAATTGTTCCATTTTGATATAAACTGACAGACTTTTATGCATATCACACACAGAGACATTGACACATATTCATGTGCATTTCTCTATTTTCTTATTTTGGTAATACAACTGTTACACATCAAATTCATAAGAAATACTGTTATTATAAGGGTTGCTATAATAATTGAATTATATCTGCATTTAGGATTTTATATTTTAGTGCTTATTCTATCAGTTTTTACTGTTGTTTTATTATCAGATTTTTAATTCTTTTCTTTTCAAAAATCTCCTGCTCAAATATCCATATTATCATTGGGCACATACATTATATTACAGCAATATTACTATCACCAAAATTAAGAATTAGTTATAGAGGAGATCACAGAGATCATCTTGTCCAATATACTAGTTTTATAGATGAATTAAATTCTCTTCCAGAGAAGTCATACTTCCCAGAGAAGCTATAAACTTATATAAAATTATAAAGGTTCTAATTATCATATGGTTTTTATTTATTTAACATGTGCTCTTTGCTAGACCAACAATCAACTGATCATGTATCATATATTTTGGAGAGTGATTCAACAATTAATTTAATGCTAATGATGCAATAATTAATTCTGATAACATTTTTTCTTCTCTTTAAACCTATCTTTCATGGGGTTTTTTATATTAATTGGAGTCCCATTTATGCAAATGACATAAACTTCAGAGCAAATGGATATGCTAGATGTTCTTATCCAGTATTACAGTTCAATATTTTAGGATGTTATTTTATTGGTTTGAGGAATAATATACCTTTATAGAAGTTAGTTTTAGCTGATTACTAAAGATCTACTTTTGAATAAGAGGAAACCTGGAACCCCAGATATGTAAGGGATTTCATCCCCTTCCTTGTGTCTTTACTCCTGTTTCTTACAACCTTATAGACTACCATGAATGTAATTCCTTGTTAATACTGGATTATAGACCTGACCCAATGTCCTAGAACAATCCAGGATTAAGCTCAAATAACATGGATAATATTAAAATAAATATAATATTCTGTGAGTTCTTAAGTATAGGAATAAAATTGGGTCAGAAATACTAATTCCTATTTTAAAACTTCATGTGGTGAAGAATAAGAAACTTGGTGGTATACAATAAACCATATAGGCCCTCAAACTTAAGTGTTTCTGGGATGATTTTTAATGAGTTGTTTTCACCCAGATATTGATTTCTGCTCAGTAGGTTATTTGTCCACATCTAGCTTTACAAAGCAGCATGCGACTAATTAAGGTACTAGAAGGCATTATCTAATTATAACATGAAATATAACATTATATATAGCCAGCTAGGAATAATTTGTCATACTATTTTGAGAAGCTATTTACTAAATAGAATTAGGGATTTTTCTTTCCATTAAAAAAGTCAGTTGTTTAGGAATAGTAAGTAACATATATTCTCTAAACTTACTCCTACAGATGGTTTTTCCCTCCATGAAAAAAAAGGTTTGTTTACTTCTCTGGCAGTTAACATTTAAAAAAATCAGATTTGTGTTTATTTATTTTTAAAAATATGCTAGTTATTTGAATGTCAATATGAAAAATCATTACTCAGACATTATACATAATTTAAATATTAAATTAAATATTAAATATTTTATTTTCCTTTGTTGGATCCTCTTCTAAGTCATGTATGTATAATCCCAAGGTATTCACCTGAACCACAGTCTCTTCTCTGTATATACCATTTCATTTGGTGATCTCCTCAGTGTTTTCAATTATCCAACTCACCTGTCTGCCTTAACCTCCAGTCTTCCATGTCAATGTGCCTCCTGGACATTTCAAACTGGATATTAAGCTCACTGTACTTAAAATTGAACTTATTACCTTTCCCATAATCCTTTTACTTTCAAGGGCAGCAGTATTCTCTCTGATTCCCCCACTTGCAACTCCTCATTGTCACCCTGTCCTTAATAATTTGCTAAGTCTTGTTAACAACATCAGATGTATACATCCCTTTTTCTCCTCTGATAACACTACCACTTTGTCACATCCCCCTACCTCCCACTCTAACTTACTGTCTGCTCAGCTATTAAAATGATCTTCCTAAAATGTTGGTCTGACCATTCCTATACTCAATCAACTTCATTGGTTCCTTGTCCCCTCTGGAATAAAATCTTCTGATTAGCATTCAAAGACCTTCATACCTTTCCATGCTTTATATTCCTTACCCTCTCTTATGTACTCTATAATCCATTAGCCTCCTTGCCATTATTTACCAAGACATTATATCTCTGATCTCTGGATATTTTCGCCAGCTACTCCTGAATTGCTATTGTTGCATGACGTCCTCTACTATCATTCAATATTTTATAATTCAGAGAAGAGAAGACAGACGGAGTCAAACCAGGATTGGGTTGTGGCAAAAGATTACTGATGATTGCATAAAAAGATAAGAGATTTGAGACTTGAGGATCATATCTAATTGGACTTGTTAACTACAAAGTCAAAATTGGAAAGTGAGGAAAATAAGAGTATAGCAAAGTAATGGTCCAGGAGAACAGGGGAGAGATAATAAATTCATTGGTGATTACTAAGGTAAGAAGAATAATTTTATAAGATGTTTGATTTATAGTCTTCCTTTGTACCTATATTGACTGGTCTTTGCTCAGGGCCCTGTTATATGATTCTTATATATCATAGCAACTTCTTATTGGACTCCCTTTTCTCTAATCTCTTCTAGTTCCTCCTTCACTATGATATTAAAGTATTATTCCTATGCATGTCTGACTTATAGTGTCACTCATCTTCTGATAAACTTTCAGCAACTCATTTCTTAGCACACTAAAATATAAAACATACTTGAACGATCTTCTCCTGTAGTTTCAAACTATGATTTTACACAGCACATTGTTTTCCAAACATGATTTCCTGCTGCTGTCCTATTTTATTCTGTTGTCTCTCATCTCCTTTGCCTTTTTACATAACATCTCTAACATCTAGAATTGATTCCCCTTCCCTTCTTTTATCAGCTACTGTGTATCAAAAGACGATAGTGGATTTTACAATGTCTCTTTTGGTTTGGTCCTTTAAGTTACCTTGTTCATAATTAGGCTCCTTTGCTTGTGGGCATTCACTGAGAAATTTTGCTTTAAGGGTAGGTCCTTATGGCCTTCAGATATTTGTAGTATTATAGCCCTGAGAAAAAGATGTAAGTACTTGATCTCTGTATTTCTTTTTTTTTCTCTGCTTTAGGAGAAAGGAGTGTCCAACTTTGTGAGTTTTCAAAGGTTAAGAGGGCACTCCCATATCCTGGTGTCTTAAGGTTTGAAGCTAGTGTCCTGAGAAGCAAAGAGGGAGCTTCAGAAAGGAATTTCAAGAATAAGACCTGGGGTAGGAAAGAATAGATCTCATTAGCAATCAGGTTACATCTAGTAGTGTACTTGGTGGGACCAATTTTAGGTAGAAACTCAGCTAGAAGTCTTTATTGACAATGTTCATTCTTACAGTATCTTCAAAATCAATATCCCACCATAAAGTTTGATGTTAAGAAGTTAAATGGACCTGCTGGAAATTGACTCCTAAAAGTGGAAGGAAGACAAACAGTGGGAACTGGAACCCTTGACTGTGGAGAAGAAATACTCAACTTTTCTTTAAGGCACTCTAGTTCCCTGAGGGGAAAGATGAAGCATCTAGATTCTGGAAAAAAGAGCCAATGCATATTTACTATAAAAATCATATCATTATAAATATAGTCATGTATATTTATAGCTATAAAATATTGTATTAACATATTGCACATCCATTACATATGCATAAATGCCATATATACATCATTACATCAGATTTGTTGGAGTTACATACTAAGACCTTCTGAATTTTTTAATAATTAAGTTCAATTTGCATATCACTAGCAAAATGGTAAGCTAATGAAGAAAACAGAAGTCATTTCCTTTGAAAATATTGTCACATTATGAAATTAAATATTATAATAGATCCAGAAAGAATAACTTCATAGTTGAAAGCACTGTCTAATATCATGTAAGAAAGAAAAAAGTTATAAGTTATAAGCAAAGCATGTTTCATATCCAGTGTTTGTTTTTTTCCTCTTATACCAGGCTGATTCAATCTACATATCCTTTCTTTAGTACCCATTCTATTCTAGTTCAGCTTTTGTGTTTTCCATCTTTTTTAATTAAGAAAAAGGAAACATCAGTTCAACAAAAAACCTGCCATAATCCTAGAACCATGCAGTATATAACTTTTAGTGGAAGGAGCAGGGAAATGGAGATCTATTTCTTTAAGCTACTCATGTTGCTATATTTTCACTTTCTTATCACTATTGTACTTGATCTGGCAACTAAACTGAAAAGCTGAGTAATATAGTCCAAAATAATATGGATGTCTGATGGAAACTTTCATATATATATATATATATATATATATATATATATATATATATATATATTTACATCAAAGATATTTAAGATATAGAAGTGAACACATTTACTGGTTTAGCAGCTAAAGTTACCAAAGAACTAAATTATCAGAAGCAAAGATAGGATAAAATTTCTTTTTTTAAAAAAAAAAGAATCTTCCTTAGACAGTCTAAATGTAAAGAAATTTTTTAAAGGCATATAACAATATTTTTTTCAAGAAACAAACTTTTTCATGACTTTTTGAGGAAGTACTATGGGTTGGGGATAAAAACAAAGTAATTTTTTTAAAAAAGCTCTTTATTTGCATAAATGTTTATAGTTCTTTTTTAGTGCCAAAAAATGGAAATTATTTCCATACCAATTGATCAAGCTATCATTGAGTTACTTGTAATAGATGAATGTGATAGAATACTAGTTTGCTTATAAGAAATGAAGAAATATCAAAAAGACATGTCATATAATTGATATCAAGTGAATTAAATAAGAGAATAATTTATGACAGTATTATAAGAATGTACTAGAAAATGTAGAAAATGATGAATAAAGTGAACAAATGTGAAAGAATTTATACAAAATAACCACAAAATAAATAATTTTCAAAGTTGTAAGAACTATTATCAATGCAAGGGTCATTCGTGATTTCAGAAGATAGATGATGAAAATATTATTCATGATAGAGAGATGGGGGCAGCTAGGTGACACAGTGGATTGAATACTGGCCCTGGAGTCAGGAGGACATGAGTTCAAATGTGATCTCAGACACTTCATAATTGCCTAGCTGTGCAACTTTGGGAAAGTCACTTAACCCCACTGACTTGACAAAAAAAATCATATAAATATGTATATATGTATGTATGTATGTATGTATGTATGTATGTATTCCCTCCATGTCTTCATCAGGAATTGGAGGGAAGGGAAAGAAAATAGATTTGTGTTGGGGGGGTTGTATGGGGGGGGAGAAAATACATTCAGAAGAAAGGCATTCAGAAGAAAACACATATTCTGATAAGGTCATTTATTATTTATTATACTTTATTATACTGTGTTTTACTATTTTCATGAAAATGAGAATAATAAATAAATAAGTATAATGTAAAAAACACATCAATTAAAGTGTTTTAAAAATATTTTGCTCACAACAAGTATATGAAATAGTTATTGTAAGGACTATTGCCATTCTAAAGAGGGGAATGGAGATCTGGCAGGTTTTGTCTTACCCATCTGAAAACAACAAGACAAAACCAATACTTGAATGCGTATCATTGGATTAGAGCTATAGTCTAAAGGGCAACAGCATTAGGACTGAATCAAGAAATACAAACTAAATATGAAGCAATCAATACAATGTATAGCACCTCAAATTCAAAGGAATGGATTGGTGTGGGAATAGAGATACTTAGATACCAAAATGATCTATAGAAGGGGATGATTCAGTGAGGGGAAATGGTAAGTAGATTCCTAATTTTACTAAAAATCCTCTTAACTAAATATTAGGCTCTAATACTTCTATTCAGTTTACAGCCTCCACAGTTTCATGTTTTATATTTGTTATTTGGGTATAAAATCTCTGGGGTTTTTGCCTTCATTATACAATTTTGGTTTTGATTCTCAGTTTCTCATTTCCAGCATTCTACACAAAGATTATATTTCTTCTTTCATTTATTTCTCATAAAAATAGTTTTGTTCTTCTAAAAAACACAAGATAATTTCATTTGCCTATCATATTAGATTTTGTTTTCATCTAACATAAACTAATCCTGTGTTCTAGAGGCATTTAGCCTGGAACTTCCAGTTACCCAGTGTTACAGATAATTGTAGTCTTTGCTTTTTATAGCCAGATACATGGACATAGAGAGATTGCATAGACACACATGCTAAACTTTACATTTATGTGGTGTTTATTTTCTAATTTGACTTTCAGAATAATTCAGTGAAGTATGGTAGGTAGAGCAAATATTGCTAACCTACTTTTACAGCTGAAAAATTGAAATGGTAGGATCTTTCTTATCCAGTCTCTGTCTTCTTATTCCAAATTCAATCCCCTTTGTTCTTAACCAGAATGCTTTTCACTTATAAGTGAAATAATGTGTAGAAATATAAAGCATTAAGACAAAAATATTAAAAAGACTAAAAAATGTTATTGCTAATTATCAGACCTCTGCATTAACCCTCCATCCTTTAAAAAAAATCCCATCTAAGTGAATTCATAGAAATATCTATACATGAGTCATCAATACCAAAGAAATTTGACATAATGAATCTTATCATTCCTTTTCCACAATCCTATATGTAGATGTCTTAAAAATAATTACATGAATAAAGCATTTGAAACCCTGTTCACCCTGAAAAATTTTAGATGTAGAAGATGTTGAGTTGAACTTTAAAGCAAAATAAATATTTTGATAAGAATTTCTAGAATTTTTAGAATATAAAGGTATATATAGCATAGTTATATACTATTCTACTTAAATATTTTAAACACTAACTCCAGTTATAATCATCCAATATAAATATAGAAAACTTGTATGAGGGATTCTTCATTTTTAAAAAAATGTAACAGATTATCTTATTCTTATACTCTAAAGTATGAAAATAACTGAAACATACTGAAAGCTGACAAAACAATGTATGTCTCAAAGAAAAATAAAAATAATTTAAGTTTTCCTATTGGAATTTTTTGAAAAATATATTTTTGAAAAACACACAAGAATATTTTGTAAGCTGGAAATAATATTGTTGATTTCCTTTTGTGAACTTTAAGGAGTTTCAGAAGATTGTAGAAAGTAATTATTTGTATAGCATAATGGATTTTTGAAATCCACTACTGAAATTTTCACTGGTATTTAAAAGACATTCAAAAAACTGAAGCAGAATTATAAAAGTCTAAATTATATGCCTCTGAGATATGAAAAATCAAATATCTTAAAAGAATAAAAATGCCACCTAATCAATTCATTCTTTTACAAAAACAAGTAAAGAAACAGTTTTTATTTTCTAAAATTGATCATGTACCAAAATGCTCTCAGTATCTTGTCTTCTATGTCCCATCAAAATATAAAATGAAGAAATATGTACACAAAGGTCATGAAGAATATGTAGACTATAAAATCTTAGCATTATTATAGCTGTACAAACATATCCAGAAGTGAAATACATTTCTCTTTGTGCATTTATGACTGCAGTTTCTATTTACATGCACCTTGATAAACTTTGTTTCTAGGAAATATATTCTTTATGAGTCACGACAGGTTGCCTTTCAATATATAAAATGAAAATAATCTTTTTATTTCAGCATGCAAGTGTAAGTCTTTAAGGATTACATATGATTATCACCTATAATAATAGTAATAATAAAAATAATTTTGTGAATATAATGGCATATGGTTTGAAAATCACTTCACATATATTATAGTCTATGATTTGTATGAATTCATTTGAATCACAGTATTCAAAACTAGAGGGTTATTATTTCTTACCCAATGCCTTCCTGCCTTGCATAACAAATGAAGAAATTGAGGTCCATAGAAGTTGCAATTTACCTCAAACCACACAGGTTGTAAGTAGCAAAGTCTGGATTCAAATTTGGATGAGTAAATTTTTAATCCAGTACACTACATAGTCCTGCTGGTTTATCAATGTGAGGAGATCTCAGTAATGCCCTCTCTTTGATTTTTACTAGTTTTCCATTCACATTTCCATTTGATATCTTTCTATATGCTGAACCAGTCTAATGGATACAAAGGCAACATTCTTTTCAAGAATATCACCATTTTGATTAATGAAGGATTAATTAATTAATGAATGAAGAATATCAGATTCCCAAAGTACTATTCCATCTATGGCCCCCATCAATGTATGTAACAAAATTTCGAGGACTTATATTTCAAACAATTCTTAATTTTTATAAAATGGTAACAATCAATTTGATATTTTCATTGAACTAACCAGTTGCTTTTGTGATTTGTACTTAAAAAGATATTGTTAACTAGTTGGATTCTCATAAATTATAAGAATAATATAGGACCTAAGATCAAGTGGACTTCTTAATGGAATATTTTATATAATAAGCTCATTTCAAAGATAACAAATACTTTTTTGATGATGAAAATGACTTAAACATGAGAACAATTACTAATGATCATGTTTCATGGATTGAAATGGTAAGAATATTTTTGCAGTTTGTGTGTTTGCTTCATTATCAAAAACTTCAGAAATATAATCTGAATCCATTTTATTCTGTCATCTAGAAAGGTTTGAATGAATTCCTTCTACTCATATGCTAATAAAATGGTAAATCACCAGTTTATTCATTTAGCTTTACCTGAAACTGTATGATCCTTAAGGTCTCTCATTATTTTTATTCTTGCATGAGGAAAGATGTACTGTGTAGGCTTCCCATTCATCTGAGGAACATAAGACATACATGTTACAAAACACAAAATCCTTTTAAGCAATACTTTATTACATACCTATCTGTGTAATGTATGTATTCCTGCTTCATTTTAAAACACGTTTCATAAGTCAAAAGAAAATGTTTTAGAAGGTTCGTGACACAGCTTTGCAAATTACTCACATGCATATAGTTGTTATTTTTATAATGATATTTTGGATCTTTAAAATATAATTACTTTTCCATTACAATTATAGTCTATCCTCCTTAAATAACATATAATTGTTAGAAACATATTTTTTCCTGAGATAATGTTGTTTATAACTGATTTAAGGGAAAAAAATTCCATCTCATAAAACTACTAAGAAAACAATGAGTAGGCAGAAGAAAAGATTGTAAAGCTCTACTTGTCTATTTTGCTCTGAAAAAAATGGAAAGGTGAAATGTTCAGGGAAATTTTCTTAATTTTCCAAATCAGGTGGTAAGACAAATTCTGCTACTGCCTAACTACTACTAAGAATATTCAGATAATTTCCAAACCTTTATTTTCTGTAACAAATTCTTTTCCATGTTCTACATCATTGTATCAGGTCTGGGAGTGGTAGCTTTCACACTAAATCACAAGAATTAGGATACAAAAAATTCTTGACAGGCTAGAACATTTGATTAACTTTAATAAGATAAAACTCAACAGGTAAACCCATCAAAGCACACTGGGGTTCAAAAAAATCAACTTCTCAAGTACCATATCAGAAAGTAACAATCAGATATCAATGTGTAACAAAAAGGGTTGTGGATTTTAGCAAGATCAATCAGTCAATACAAAATGCCATGGCTCCCAGAAGTTAATGTAAACTTGGGCTGCAAAAAGAGAGGCCTCCAAAAATCAGAAGGATATGAATTCTAATAACATTCTGCTCTAAGTGCTACTGTTTTGGAAAAAAAAAATTGTTGTCTCAGAATTTCTAGAGAATGACAAGCAGGCCTAGAAGCCCTGTGGAACTCTTTAGAATGCAATAGAGAAGATTGGCAGAGGGGAAGACAGATAATAGATATCTGCAATTCTTTGAAGATATGGAAGAGAAATTAGACTTTCTCATTGACAACAAAGAACAGAACAAAAGCAAAAGGTAATATTTTCAAAGAGACTAATTTAGCATTAGAGCACAATTTAGGAATTTGAAATGGTCTTCCTAAGAGACTGTTGATTTACTTCCTAGGGGTTTTCAAATAGAGTCTGAATAGTCATTTTTAAGTTATTGTGGAATTACAGGATCATGTTATAACAAAGATTTTTTTTTTGGCATGAGTTGGATTACATGGCCACTGAAGTCTCTTGCCAATCTTAAAAATTCTATGGTTTTGTGAATTTCCACTACTCACATATCATCTCTTTGTAGATGTCCTACTTGTTTCTGAAGATCAGCATGTACTGAATTGAAGTGATTATCTTTTCAATTATGTTTATTTATCTTTTTCCTGTGTGTCTCAAATTAATTATCAATCGTATGATGGCCACCTCAAAAACTCTGCAAAATCAATTACCTTCACTGACACAGTGACAGTAAAAGGCCCTCATTACACCCTGTCTGGATAATCATAATAGACTCCTAAGTTTTCTCATGTCAAATCTTCTCATCTGTTCATAACACCACTTCCAGAATATGCTTGATACAAAGATAGTATTCCAATTGTTTGTTAAAAAAATTCTGTCAAATCTATATTTGATTTAGTAGGATTCCAAGAATTTGTTGTTCAGTCATTTCAGTTGTATCCAACTCTTTGTTTTTATTTTTTGTTTTTGCAAGTCAATGGGGTTAAGTGACTTGCCCAAGGTTACACAACTAGGTAGTTATTAAGTGTCTTGAGGTCAGATTTGAACTCAGATACTCTTGACTCCAGGGCCCGTGCTCTATCCACTGCATCACCTAGCTACCCATGTATCGAACTCTTTGTGACCCTATTTGAGGTTTTCTTGTCAAAGGTATTTATCTGGTTTCCCATTTCCTTCTCTAGCTCATTTTATAGAGATTAAGTGACTTGCCCAAATTCACATAGCTAGTGTCTGAGGTCAAATTTGAACTCATGAAGATGAGTCTTCTTGACTCTAGACTCAGTCCTCTATCCATTGCACCACCTAGTTGCACCACCAGGCAGGGTCACATGCAATAAATTACAAAATCAACTTTGATTATTAACTGTAATTTTGAAGAACCAAGTTATCTACAGAGAATCCTTCTACAAAATCTTTTACACAAGGAAGCTTTTCTTGATACTGGTGAATAGCTTACATGAACTCTATCTGTTTCAGACTGACAATGAAATAATTGAAATAATTGCTGATCCCAATAACCACACATATCAGGATCATAGCTCTGGTGCTAGAAGGTAGCATCTCAGGGGCCATCTTGATAACTTCTGAAGTTTACAGACAAGAAAACTGAAATCCTGGTTGATAAGCTACAACTCTTTACACTGAATCTTTTCTAGATTTTTTTTTCAAGCAGAGGCTTCAAGTTTGGATTTTGTTTTACTTACTCAAAGAATAAAAAACAAAACAAAACAATGACACTGGAGGTCTTATATCTGTACAATTTTAAGCACACTTAAATATTTTATCTGCTATTGAAAGTCACCTTTAAAATCCTGTTTGTTTCTTTCCAATATTTTCAACAAAAAGGTCCACAAAATTATATATGGACTATTTTGATAATGATTTCTTATTGAAAAGGAAGAAAGTTTATTATTCCCTTCTAAACCTCACCCCAATCTGGCTGCAATTCTATTGGAGACAAAGAAAAACGACCCATTTTCAGTCACTTTATTTTTGATTGAAAAAAGCACCATCTATAATCTTTTCCATTCTTTTGTAATCATGCTGTCTTTGAGCTATCTTTTAAAAAAATCAGTCTCTGAGCCTTATTAAATAAATGTCACTTCTAGGACAATCAGGGCTAGCACTCTTCCCAAATTCATCTTCTTAGGTATCACTGTCACTTTTTCTCCTTAGTACAATTGGGGACTCAAGATGGTAGAGTAGAAACAGAATGGTCCCATTATTGCTGCTAATGAACATAGTTCACTGTATAATCATTGCCAAATGCATTAGATTTCCTGTTTGTTGCACTCCCTGTGACTTTCTATAAAACACTCTCAAAATGATGACTTGGCTTAGCTGAATTTAATAACAATCTCTCTCAGACACTCACTTTGTTATCAATTGTTCTTCACTATCTGCTTGTAGTTTTTCATCATCTATGAAAAAATGAGCTTCACTGGTATTGCTTGTCTCCTATGTGACTCTTCTTTTAGAAGGGATTAAGCATTTGATGAAGTATAGTTTATGCCTACTTTCTTCTTGTCCTGGTAAATTTTGTCTGTTCAAATTCTTTTTAAAAAAAATCTGTAATTTTGTATGTTTCATCTTTTTTTAAGTAGAAAGCTTATTTAAACAGATTAGGATAGAAGTTCTATATTTTAAGATAAAGTCAACTTCACTATTATATTTTGTCATATATAGAAGAATCAGATTTTATTATTTGAAAAATTTTATTGAAACCTTTAATTTTTGTATCACAATCATTTCTAAATAGAGACCTCTACTTTCTTCTATTCAGTGATATTTCCCTTGTGACAAAGAGAAAAAATAGAAAAAAGGAAAATAAAAAAATCAATTAAACAAAACCAACCAACACAGAGATTATATCTAAAATCAATGCAACATTCCCTCATTCTTTCACTGTACAAAAAATAAAAGTAAAGGAAAAAAGGAAGGACATTTCTAAAACTTTCCTACAGACAAGCTGGGTTATCAAAATTATACAAAATTCAGTTTTTTTATTGTGCTCATAATTTATATTTTTGTAGTTTATATATGCTTTACCCTATTTTATTTCTGCATTAGTTTGTATAAATGTTCTCATGATTCACTGTATTTTTCAGTTCATCATTTCTTATGATTTCTGGTTCTATTCTTGATAAAATGTTCATGATTTATAGGCATGAGATAATATCAACTTTTAAAATTTTGTTTTTAATCTCAAATCATATTTTCTAATATAATTTCCATTATCCTTGCTTTTACTCATTTTCAAAGGAAAGTCATTATTTTTCCTTCATCTATGAAGGCTTAATTTGGAGGTTTATGTCAAGCTCTTCATTCATTTTTCTCTCCTTCATTCTCTATACTGCATGTTGGCACATAAGTTACAATTATCTTTCTAGAAGTAGGTATATATATATACACATATATATGCATATATATGTATGTATAAATCACTGCAAGACAAGATGATCCATGAATTGATGTTCATCATTATTACTAAGTATAAAGTAAAACTAGTTTTTTCTTAAAAAATCTGTAAGTCATCCACACATATGGTTTCTTTATGTCTTTTCATTTCATTTACACTGAACTGTCACAGTAAGTCTATCATTATATATGTGACTCATTTTTACTAGTTTTGTAGAAAATTGGTTGTTGGATAATAAATTTAGGTTAACAAACTAATGATTTTGGAAAGCAATAATAGGTTGTACTTTCATACACTTATATTCATACTTACATAGACATACATATACTTACAATTAATGATTTTAGAAAACATTAATAGGTTATACTAGTGCTTTAAGGTTTGCAAAGAACATTTCATATATTATTACATTTGATAGTCAAAACAAATTCATAAATTAGTTAAGATAGGTAAGATAAAAGTTAAGATGACTTGCCAACCATGGCCACAATGTAAACAAGGAAGTTTTAAATTTCAGGAAATACTGATTC
This sequence comes from Macrotis lagotis, assembly GCF_037893015.1. Classification (NCBI taxonomy): domain Eukaryota; kingdom Metazoa; phylum Chordata; class Mammalia; order Peramelemorphia; family Peramelidae; genus Macrotis; species Macrotis lagotis. Next base: position 164,755,023 of record NC_133664.1, read on the forward strand.
CAAAATCAATACTTTATCTACTGACTATTCTCTTTAGAAAATCTAAGAGTTATATGATTTTTCTTACCTTTTATCCTATACTTATTTCACCATACTGGTTCTAATATTATAAATTGACTATCATATAATAATAAAGGGGATTTTGTTCCTTTTTAAAAAAATAAATCAAATAGTCAAATAGGATATAAATTGCTCCCGCCCAAAACACACAAACCCTCACCACTCTGCAGTGGTTATCCTAATGGAGGTAAATCTCTCAGTTCTGAGTTTAGATTATTCCAGGACAGGGGGTTACATAGTATATTAGTAGGCTCATACTCAAAAATATTTCATTCTTGCTAAAAAATAAAGCAGAATTTCTGCTAAAATAGTTTGGCCTTTGAAAACTCTATAAGTTTCAGAACACGATGAGGCATCTGGAAAATTTCTTTCTTTTTTTTTTTAAGGTTTTTTTGCAAGGAAAATGGGGTTAAGTGGCTTGCCCAAGGCCACACAGCTAGGTCATTATTAAGTGTCTGAGACAGAATTTGAACTCAGGTACTCCTGACTCCAGGGCCGGTGTTTTATCCACTGTGCCACCTAGCCACACCGAAAATTTATTTCATAATACTATAAAGTAAGTGCCTTGATTGTACTTTAGCCCTATTTTCATATTAGATATACCTCTAAGGACTTTTCAAAGTTCCATAGTTGCTGAATTTAACTGGCAAAAGATTCACCAAGTTACATGCAAATATACAACCTTCCACTTATTCAAGCCTTCATGTGTTTAAAAAATTATTAATAGTGTTATCCATCATAAAGTACAGAAATTTCTTAAAATAGAATTGGAAACACTAAGTTATGGTGATAACTACAATTTCAAATCCCCTTTCTAAGTCTTGAATATAAGAACTGAATTGATTATAATATCTTTATTTTTATCTGACCAAAACAAAAATAAGTAACAAATTATAAAAACTTCCACATTATATTTAATAGTTATGTTCTCTTAACAGTTTAGTGGAATAGAAAGAGATATGAATATGGCATTATTCTAAAAAACAAAAGATTAGTTTATCAGTATAGACAATTCTTTTTATAAAAATATTTTTTAGTTTTCCTTTAGAAAGAACTGTGTTTTAAAAATTAATACTATAATTAAATTTTACTATTTAATGAGGTAGACATTTTATTACAGACCATTAAAAAATATATACAACTTAGATCAAGAGGGATATAGGAAGATCATCATGATTCCCAAGTCAAACAAGAACTGAATCACTCAGGAAATGGCATCAGGAAAATCACATAACCTAATTGTACTTAAGGGAATTGATTGTAATCTGAAAATTGTTTACAATCTGAATATTGAATATGAAATTAAATTCTCAGAAAAAATAATATAGTTTGTTGCCTGTATTCCATTACAGAAAAAAGTTTAAGCAGTGCTTTAAAGACAATGAATCAAAGAATTTATCATCAACATTAAGCTCTTGGTTCCAGGAGTCTGTGTGGCTAAAGATGATATTTGATTAGTTAATTAACAAATGTCACTTAATCAAAATAATTCAGACTAAATCCCTTAAGTCATTGCCATAGTTAACTTTCTAATTACAAAATTTTTTGTTAGCTAAATTATTCACATTCACATACATTACCGAATATAATACATTTTATTTTGTTGTTAGGCCTATCAACTGGAAGCCAGTTCTGGAGGTCACATCATTCATTCATCTGTCTCCTAATCTCATTTAATTAAGTCAGCTATTTGGCATAGTGAATAAGAGCACTGGCCTTCAAGTCATGAGCTCAGGAGTTCAAGACCAGCCTCAGATACTTGACTCATGCAAGCTATATGAACTTGGGTAAGTTATTTACGTCCAATTTTCTCACATTCAGGGCCATTTCTGGTCATCCTGATTCATATATGACCACTGAATCCAAATAGCTCTGGAGGAGAAACTGAGGCTGGTGACTTAGCATAGCATCCCCCTCACTCAAATTCAATCAATGTGCTTGTCATGACATCACCTCTCTGTTGTTATAGTCTTCTTCTAAAATGAAAGACAGGGGCAGCTAGGTAGCATAGTGGATAAAGCACAGGCCTTGAACTCAGGAGTACCTGGGTTCAAATCCGGTCTCAGACACTTAATAATTACCTAGCTGTGTGGCCTTGAGCAAGCCACTTAACCCCATTGCCTTGCAAAATCCTAAAAAATAAAATAAAATGAAAGACAAACAAACAAACAAATGAATAAATGAATAAAAAGTTATTTGAGAAAATATGAACATAAGAGAATTAGGAAGAGATATTAAAGAATAAATAAAAAGTATCATTCAAAATAGTACTGTGTCAATATAATATATATCCATTTATAGAAAGGAGGATCATGATTAAATTCTTCTATATGGCTACCAATCAGTGGACTATTCCAATGGAGCATCAACTTTGATGAGTCCTTTTAAGAGTGCTTGTCTAGTAGGTGCCTGGCATTGTATTGGTGGCAGGTCAATCTATCTAGCTTAGTTTGGACAGGACCTTATGAAAACTTCTGCCATCATTAATTATCAAAGTATGAAGAACTAGATTAAGAGACAGGAGACATAAGCTTTGTTCCAGTTGTTACTTTTACCTCTGTAAAAATCAAAATATCAGAGAATTTGGTATGGTAGGGCAAGGGTACTAAATTAATCATCTGAATTAATTTCCTTACTTTTATAAATGAGGAAACTAAGTACCAGAAAGGCGATTTGCCTCAAGTAACAGAGGCAAGTGATGAATCCACTGTCTCTGACACAAATCCTGTTCTTTCACCTGCAGAAACCTTCCCAAATAATTTATTTAAGTCTCAATTTCCCTAAAACACAACACATATACACCTGTATTTGATATGTACATATATGTAATACAGGCATAAAGTACAATACATATAAATATACCAGATAACACATGACTTTTGTGAGGAAATAAAATTTTAAATTATATAAAACAACTAATATGCATGTTATTATGATTATTATACTATCTTCTTTTCTTTTCTGTTACTTAGTATTTCCCTTCTAGTTGTAGGATCATCGGATTAGGTATAGAAGCATTGATTTAATTAGGTTTAGTGGCCCAGGATTGTTAATACCATTGAAACCATATCATAATATTCAGGAGGCACAAAAAATATTTTTTGTACACAGGAGCCTGAGAAGTAGAGAAATTAAAAAAACTTGCAAAAGGTCATATACAGGAGGTAGAAATTATTCTGTTGATTAAAATACCACATTTTTCCTTTATCATGGAATTAAATTGCATATTTCTGTTGGTGTTATTCAGTTGTTTTTGACTCTTTGTCACCCTTTTGGGAATTTCCTTGGTAATTCTTTTAGATTATAAAATGGTTTGCCATTTCCTTCTCCAACTCATTTTACTGATTTAGTAACTGAGGCCAACAGGGTGACTTGCCCAGGGTCACATAGCTAATAAATGTCTGAGGATGGATTTGAGCTCAGAAGATGAATCTTCTTAACTCCAAACTCAATAGTGCTTTGCATTTATAGCTAATATAACTACTAAACATATATAATATTATAGCTATATTATTCACTACTTATATATTATCTTTTAGGTAAAAATACTTTATTTTCTTTTAAAGCTCTAGTAAGATTTTGAAATAATCCATTTTTCCTTGTTACTTTTAATTTCTTGAGATTTCATAAATATAAATCTTAGTGATGAAGAAATTTTGAAATAGGAATAGTTGTATTTATTGGTACCAGAAGATCAATATTTAAGGGATTTAAAAAATCGAGAGTAAGATTATGTTTTTTCTTCCTGCACAGGATGTTGGTATATTAACAAAATTTAAGAAAAATATTTGAAAGAATTCTGTTAGTTTAACAGAATACTGCTGAAGAAAAAAAATATATTGTATCCCTTTATGCTTTTCCCTTATAAAATATTTTTAACAAAATAGAAGAATCTAGTTAGTTTAATTCCTATCATATAATATATTCTCCCCATGAAAATTTATTTAATGATTCTCTAATACAATCTATTCGAATGCTGCCAATTGATAACCTTACATTTTTTCTAAAAGCGATCATAAATTCTCTATTCAGTAGAGCATAATTTAAAAATGTACCTCAGAAAAGATATTATATCTAGATTTAATATCAAAACATAGCATTTATATAAGTTTTTAAAGGTTTGCAAAATCTCTACTTACAAAAATTCATTTGATTCTTACAACCGTGGAATATATATTATTCTTATCAATAAAAACAGAGGAGACTGAGACTAAGAATTCTTAAGTGACCAACATAGGGTCATAAACTTGTCAAGTGTCTTAGAACAGATTTGAACCCTACTCTTCTTGACTCCAAGTTCAACACTACTCAGCCTCATCATTGTCTTTCTAGTAAGAGTAATCCTGTATAAGCAAAGGACCATAGATCTACACAATTCATGGGAAAATGTACTCCTACTCTCTTCCCACTTTAACTGTATTATGTGGGTGAATTAGAAAGAGTTGTGTTAAAAATGTAGTGATTATATATATATATATATATATATGTATATATGAAAAATGCAAATATTGTTTATATAGGTTTATTATTAGGGCATTTAAATTTTTTTAAATTTTATTTATTTAAGGCAAGTGTCTTGCCCAAGGTCAAACAGCTAGGCAATTATTAAGCATGAGATTGGATTTGAACTCAGATCCTCCTGACTCGAGGGATGCTGCTCTATTCTTTGCACCATCTAGTTGCCCCTAAATTTTTGTTTGTTTTTTGTCAAAGTTTGAATTCCCTAAACAGGAAAGTAAAAGAATACCAGGAAAGGCTATTGTCAAAAATCATGAATTATATTCCTGAATAATTTCTTAGAATTTAAAAAAATACACGAGGATACATTCATAGGCAAATATAGCACTCTATTTGCAAAGTGAATTCTTTTCAAATGTCTTTAAATTTACATATTTGGATTGAGTTTATGTTTATTCTTTGGACACAAAAGAGTAAGGGAAAAAATAAGACCCAGAAGTTAGATACTAAATAGCTTATAAACAAAAAGAATTAGAAAAATAGGATTTCTAAGTGTAGGATATGACTGAACAATAACAAAGAATAAATAATATAATGGATAAATGAATGAATGTGATAGGTTAGAAATTTTTGTTTTATACGTGTGTTACAGTAGATTGTGATCAAGGAAATACTGAGCAAATATGATGGAATTTTTTGTTTTTCTTTAAAATGTTTGAAATTTATCTTAATTTGGAGTTCATGATGAAAATTAGTAAAGGATAATGCTATTATGCAATGGTCCATTTTCAAGGCAAGAACAAATCAAGGCAAACATTTTCTCCTAATTTGTGTGTGTGTGTGTGTGTGTGTCACACACACACATATATATATGTCAATGAAATAATTTGTATTAGAATTCTAGGATGATGTTTACTATAAAATCTATGGGATTTGTTATTTTCATGCAGTACACTATGATACAGTTATCATTATCAATTGCAATCATATTTTAATTTTATGCAGGGTCACATGATAAGTTATTACTTTTTACAGTTACTAAAAACTACGAAGGGCTAAATTAAAATTTTATTAGTGTACTTTAATTTTGATTTAAGAAAATAAAGAGCATTTAGGGCATAATTTGACTTTTAAAATGATGTAAAAGTGATAATTAGATTCAGTACTTACTTGTTCTTGATGCTGGCTGAGTGGTCTTGAATGAATCAGTCTTTCTGGCAATTTCCGGTCAAGACCATGTCCATTTTCTAAACGAGTTTCTCTGGGTTTGTCAAACCAATCTGTTTCCTCACGACGTAGGTGATAGGCTTTGGAAACCAAGGAAATGTCAGATGTTCCAAACCCGATGAACCGAGTAGAAGAGAGGGCAAAAGAAGACCCATAACACAAATATTCATTTTTAAAATTGCTTATGCAGTTAAAATACAATTTCTAGTGAGAGTAAAGTTTTTCAAAATACCACAGTAACAAAAGTCGATAGTATAGCCCTTTGGAGTAATATAATTTGAGAGGACCTTGTCACAAGAATGAAATGATATTATATTTAAAGGTAATGGGTGGTGTTAATATTTGCTAGACTTTTCTACTTTCCAAAGTAGAAAACTAAAATATATATAAAAAAAGAATGCACAAGTTAATTTTGCCTCCTCAAAATATCGTAGAAGTTTTTATGTTAATTTTATTTTCAGATAAGCTTCTCACTAATTTTATAGTATTAAGGATGCTACCACTTCTCTTTTCCTGTATAACCATCTTTTCAGTAATTTCTTAGAAGTTTATAAAAGATAAAAATTAGCTAATTACATTTTCTAAACTAGTTTTTATAGTGCCATTTTTGAGTGCTTTTAAATTACTGGTAGATGTGGTAAATTGAAATTTTTGTCTTATGTATCATTCTTTTTCACCTTATAAACATTGCTTATTTTTAGGTTTTCATAGTTGCAAATATTGCATAATATAATAGTTGCATAATTTTGGTAAACATGTATACTATCAGAACAAACCAAGCTCCTTAGGGAGATAAAAGATTCACTTGAAAGTGGAATGGAGGTCTAATAGAATAAATTCCCACATTATAGATCTCTGACTCCCAAATAAATTAAATTGCAGCATCCTTCCACATTTAGTTTATTCTATATTATAATTGTAATGCTACTAGTGTAAGGCAGATTCCAGTATTTCCTCATTTGCATTCCAAATGGCATAAATTAACATATCATGCTAATATGAGCTATGTATGATACTTTAGTGAAGCATTTCTCTTGGAGATGAGGTCAATGAATACTATATATTATACTCTCTAATACATATTAAGACATAATTATATTGTGAGTAAAAAGAATACCAATCACAAAACTAACTTGCTTTGAGAACTATGTGGCTACCATATCAAATAGGTTCAATTGTGTATTTTGAGTTCATTGTGTGTGTGTATGTGTGCTTTTTTTCTCACTTAAAATAGAATTAAAAGTATTCAAGGGGTTTAAAAATGTAAATTAAGGAAATGAATTTTAAAATGTCTACTTTTAAGCATGCAGTGTCTTCTTTCTTTATTCAATTATAAATATTTCTCTAAATGGAAAAAGCAGGTCAATAATACATATTTTCTGTTTTCTCTCATATATTAAAAGATCAGTTTTGAATCATTGAAAAATTCATGAAATTTTTATCTGTTTTGTTAATGACATTAATACAGCTAATATACTAATCAATTCAATTTTTTAAAGACATGCAAATCAGTCATTTTACTTAATTGTAAGTAAATTATAAGTTTAACTGGTTCCCCTAGGAAGACAGGTCAAGAACTTAAAGGAAAAATTCTATACTGCATTGTAGAGTGGGGTATGTGGAGGATGCTGTTCAAGGAAAAGAGCTGAAATATGTATAATGATATGTGAACTGCAAATGAAATATAGTTTGATGAAAATAAAGAACAAAATAAAACAAAACTCAAGCCATGAGGAGACAAAAACAAAACTTAACAAAAACTGTTACATCATATGAAGTCCCCATATTAAACTTGAAATTCTACATGGCATCTACCTGCTGTCCCCCCAAAAGAATGAGTTTTATCAATGCAATTGTACAACTGGTCAATTCATTAAGGGGGAAAAAGTCAGTTAAACTCTTTATAGGTGTAACATTGACAAAATAGTACTTGGACTGATTTTAAAATAATTTTCACATATTGTAATGTTATTTTCAATGGAAATATTCTCATTTTAATTTACTTGAGGTTTTAAAAGGCAAGATTTCATAGCTATAATTTGCAAAAAGTTATATTTAGTTATTTATTAATTTTATTGTGTACATTAAAGATGTAGAAAACAGATAATTTGAAAACAATGGCATTTCATAAAATGTGATTAAATGGAGTACTTTTAATTTTGTCTTAGTCTAGTGAAAATAAACTAATTGTATTTTGACTTGTACTTGGAGCATATATATTATTTCCAAAAATATAAAAATTCATGAGATGACATAAGATATGAACTATTTTAAATAACCTTGAAATAAATCTCAAATAAATTGCAGTGATATATTGAATAGTTTTACAATAAGAGTATTTATCAGGGGATATTATATACCAATGTTTCAAATTTTTGTTATTTTGACTTTTGGCCCAAATCTATTTTATTTCTTTAGAGCAAAACAAAATGCATTTTGGGTAAAAAGAGGAAAAAATATATTTCTGTTATTTCCAAAAAAAATACAAAAAGCAAATTCTTATATAAATCTTCAGAAAGCTTCCTTTTTATAGATTTACATATACTCAGTCTTTGCACTGATGTTCAACATATCATAGTTTCCAAGTTAACTTGAGAATTTTTCCCCTTATTTTTCTGTGACATAAAACATTATAAATCAAAGTTCCTTCTTTCCTTTTTATGATATAACTAATTTTATTCTTTTCCTGGTTTACGGTTATTCCTTTGATGCCCTAATTTTTTGTTCCCCTTTTAAAAAAATGACATACAAATATGAACATAACATAAAATCTCAGTCTGTGAATTTCCATTTTTCTTTCTTCCTTATATACATGGATATTGTCTCTCATAGCATCAGCTATCTCTATTATGCTGACTTTCAATGTGGCTGCATCACTTACCTCAACATTTCAATTAAACTGTATCTAGCACTATTATTTCCTACAGCTTATAAGTAAGACATCCTCTTAGAGTTTTTTAGTATCTTGAATTTTATATAACATTACTTTCTTGACCCATCAGAAATCTTGGACACAAATTAAGATAGTCAACTGTAACCAAGAAGTTTTGCAACACCACAACCACATCAGCATTCCATTTGGAATATCAGAATGAATTAACTTTGAATTTCTTCTGGTAATAAGAGACTAACTAGCACTTCCTCACATATTACCATTAGCAAACCCTCCCTCTATCTCCTAAAATGATTCCTTTATTATGTGTTACCATCAATTTGGTTCTCCTAGGTTAAGACCCTATCAACTCTCTTTCTTTCCAGTTCATTTCATCTCTAAACTTTCTTTTTTCTGCCACTAGTCCTATTATTATCCTCTTCAATTTTAGCCAGTCCTTTATCCATGAATACCTGATTGTTTTCTAAGTCTTAGTTGAAATCTGGATTTCCTCCAAATATAATAATGCAATGAAATCCTGGGCTTTTTCTTGGTATCGCCTCACATTCAACTTCGAATCATCCAAAAGGAAATAAAGGATTAATCTGTTTTTTAATTTCCTCTACTTGTTTTTTTAACATTATAATGATTTCTCAATACACTACCATGAGTTTTTATGACAACTGATCCATTATTAACTCTTGATGTAATCCATTAATTTTAATTTATTGTAATCCATTCATAATCAAACCCCTATAACACATTATCTTCTACTGAAGTGATTTTGACACCTAGCTGACATTTTTACCTTCCATCCCATATTCTGCAAAAATTTAATAGGCCTAAAGCAAAAAAAAAATCCTAGAATATTGTTTCCATTTCTAAAATGCAAAATTATTATAAAATGGATTTTGCCCAATAATTATTGTTTTGAGGCAAATGGCAAATCACTTAATATTTTTTTCATAAAAGAAAACAGATTTGTTCTTAGGTCTTATTAATTTAGGTCACATTTCTTTAGTCTTTCCTAATATTTTAAATGACACATCATTAAAATAGGGGATTACCCCCTATTTGTCTATAATTAAAAAGTAACCCTTTTGAGTAGAAAATTTATTTTTTTTTATTGGAATGACTTTTATTTGAATGAATAAGTGAAAAGGAGAACTTATTTTAGGAGTTTATATGAAAATATATGTATATATACACAGAAATGAAATATTTGCACAACTATTTTAAATACTCATGAAATATTCTAAATTGATAGTTTTTGGAAACTGAAGCTTAACTAATGTCCAAATCCAGTGGCATTTCTATTTATTAAGTCCTTGGCTTCTTTGACTCCTCAGCAATATCTTAACTAGCTGAGATTTTTCAACCTCATAATTTCCTGGACATTGTACTATCATTTTTCTTGATGACTCAGATTGTCAACCAATTAAAATCTAACCCTCTTTATCTGATATTTAAATGTAGTTTACCTAGCAAAATCTTACCCCCTTTTTACCAATTTCGCTTCCCATTACTCCTTATATCCCATATGCGTATTCTGCAACCAAAAGGAAATACTCATTGAAACTAATTATGTGTCAAATTTTCCATTTCCATCACTTTGGTTGTGATAGTTATTGAAGTCATTGATATTGCTTTGTCTCATATCATAACAATAAGATATCCTAGCTGTCCTTCAAGGCCCAACTTACCATGGATAGACTAGGATCCTTTGATCATAAGTAGAATTATCTTCTCCAACCTCTGAATTCATAAATACTTCACTATTTATTACATTTTTTCTTATTTTATAGATACCTGTTCATATCTTACTTTAGTATTATGACAAGACAGCAAATTCCTTCAAGGTTCAGAGCACTTATTCTATGTTGTCTCTTGGATAAATTTTACTCAATAAAAAATTAGTGAAAAAAATGAACTATGCATTAGTACAAAACTGAACAAAAGTTAAATAATTTATTTCTGTATTGAAATGAGAGGAAACAAAAGCAGCATTTAGAAGATGTTTATAAGCCTGATTTTTGTTACATTGAAATTTATACTTCCCCAGGGTCCTCATTAAACATTACTTAATCATTTTTCACAATCTATGTTGTACTCTGTGATGGATCAATTTTAACTCTAGCTATAATTTATGAACATAAAGAAATTTAATATGATATGTAATTATGAAGAAAGAATACAAACAATACTGAATGATCCATTATTGGATTAAATGAGGTACACAATTACTTATTTTTATTCAAATTATTCTTTTTTATCTGCCTCCCACTTAATCCCAATACAAACTCTTTCTCTCTCTCTCTCTTTATTTATTGGTATCTAATATTAACATCTTACAATTTTTTTAACAATTGAAGTAAACTAATCCACTATTTTTTTGTATATGCCTTGAATTCATTTGTAAGAGGCAGAATTATGTTAATATTTATAAATATGGAGAAATGTTTGTTTTCTAAGTTGCATCTTAAAAGTTATGGAAAAAATCCAACAAAGACTGATTTAATTTAATTTGATTCCCTATGATAGCTGCATGAGAAAATCAATTAATATATCTGAATGCCCTTTACTTATGCTAAATGAAGGTCAAATCTAGAGATTAACTATATTTGCAGATCTCATCCAATTCTGTTTTGCTCATATAAACCAACCACTTATACATTTTTATTTTTTAATTATTTAAATGATTTCAAAAATCAAGTAAAAAGAAATCAAAGTAGAGCTCTCAGTGATAGAATCAAAATACAGAGAAAATAAAAGGAAATATAGAAGCCTATATGAGAACAATATTTAGTTTTACTTGAAATATCACTATGGGAATGACAAAATTAACCAAATTTATCAAAAACTGAAACCTACTGACATAGTAGATCTAAAAAGTTTTGTGTTCTTTAATGAACAAAAATAATTAATAGATTTTAAATTAATTTTCTTATGATAAATAATTGACATTTTAATTAGTAATTTCACATTTTATTTATAAAACAAAAACTATTTCATCTGTGAAAAGATCACTGTAAAAAATATATACATGAGTTGGATCAATGTTTCTTTCCTCAGTCTGCATTATACTCATTAAAAGGAAAATTTGCTTCTTAACCATCATGTAAAATGAACTAAGATTGGATAATTTCCATTAACAACAAGTTCATGGAAGGGAATGACATGTAACTGTCATCCTGTTAATGAGGTGTGATTACTCCAATATTAGGGCACTACATGAGGTACACAAAGTTTGTATTTTACCCATAGTCACTATCTTTATTAAACTTTTAAAAATAGCAGAAATCTTCAATAATTTTGCGATCCTATAACTTAACTTTATTATATGATATGAAAGCTCTTGTTTAAAGACCTGCTCTTTTACTTATATTATGTTTCATAATGAAAGACTGTTGTCAAATTAGGGTGAATTTAGTTATTGCATTATGCTACATTATATAAAGTTGAATAATGTGTATATATATATACATATACACACATTCAACTTTATATATATATTATATACATATATATACTTTATATATACATATACATAAATATTTAGAATACTTGAAAAAACTTTAAAAGCTATATCTTCACATATAAGTTTTACAAAAAATTTAGTTAAGTGATTAAATAGTAAATGTCTTATTTGGTCAAATATTGTATTTTCCACTTTTCAATGAGTTCTTTTGGTATCCCTAGATATAGTCTTATTATAATGCTGTTGAAGCAGAAAATAAAATTATGGTTTCACATATTGTGAAACAAAAATGAATTCTTAGAGGTAAATGGAAAAATATTTTCTATTTTATATTATAATACAATAACTGATATTTTAAAAGCAAAGGGAAACATTACTGAAATATTTTGCTTTGAATCATGAAAGAAAACTTAAACATTTGGTATCATGCAGAATTTCCTATTCAGACAAAATTTACAAGGAATAAGACATGCACTTTTATTTTATGATACATTAACACAATAACAAGAAAGTTCATAGCAAGCATTTATCATATTTTACAATTTCCTTGTTTTATTCCATGTCCAAGTGACTTTCATTAATTTCTGCTTTATATATTAAACAAATTTCACATATACTCTTATACATTTCTTGTATTATTGTAATCAATATGTCTGTTTATATTTAGTAAAGGTTATTGTCAGATTGATGAATTCTTTTAACATTATTTAATCACAAAATAATTTTATATACTTAGTACTTCCTCATCACATAGAAAATTCTACAATTTAGTCTTTCATAAGTTTTTTCTAAATGATGCCACAAAGTTTTGAAATCATGTAAACAAAACATTCAAGATATATGACTGATTTTTGGTATTTCATTGACCTTTTTTTGTCAACAGACAGAATCATTAGGTATTTCTTTAGCTTAATAAAGCTTTAAATTCATTATTCATAATTCTATGTTTTATTATTTAATCACCTGAATGAATAAGTTGATCCTATAAGAGAGGTATCTTCTTTAAAATAGTTGTTAAAGAGTCATCTTACCCTTTCTCTAAGACAATAACAAATAACTATTTTGAAATGATACTTACATAAAAATTCAGCAAAAATATTGAAAGCGGTAGATATAATTTCATAAACTCTAGTTCATTTTATCAATTTATTCAAACATCAATTAAATGAAAGGAAAAAAGTCAGTCAAATTGACTCTGTATAACTCAATTGACTGGTCAATAAAATAAAAATGGTCAATCCACTTCATCCTCTTTAGACTAATACAAATATAAATTTATCATTACATAAACTTTTCAGATCCTATGAACTCTGACTTGTTTTCATGGCAACATTTTAAGTTCTATAATTTTACATAAGAAAATTCAAAATGAATATTAAATTATCACTGGTTGATTGTCATCAATTTTTAAATATGTTTCTGAATGACAAAATAGGAATTAATAAAGTTGCAGAGGGTAAAATTCAGCAGGGAAATACTACTAGTATTTACTTAAATCAAGCTGAAGGAAATTGATTATGATATTTTTTAAGATAAAAATTTATTTTAGAAATAAAATTTTTAATTAATTTCAGTGAGCAAGCTTTGACCTGTGAATGGAAGGGATGGCCATGTTTTATTTAAAAGTAGCTATTTGATAATGACTTTAGATAAGGAAATACCAGAACATATGCAAAGAAATCAGGGGAAACCCAGAATGGGTAGAGAAATACCAACAACAAATAACAACAACAAAAAGTGAAAATAAAACATGCTTTCAAATCTACAAACAATACAGTCTCTCCTCTTAAAAAAAATAAAATTAAAATAAATATACAAAAAAACACACCAAGAAAACAGGAAGAACAAGTCATTTGGAGAAGAACAATTAGACATGCAGAGAAATGAGAATCTGCGTTTTGATAGAAATGTTAACAGCTTGGTGCCTAGTTTACCTTCACTGTCAGACATGGCATGTTGGAAGTCATCCATGATGAATGCTATATCCCGATCATAGCCTCCTCGAGTCCGGGACTCTTCTCTCATATGCTGCTGAACCTCAGGCAATGAATGACTTGATCCAAATTGATCTCTAGTATCAGCAGATATTGGTGGCAGAGGTCCAGCTGCAGCTCTTGCCATTCCCATTGGTTGGCCAACAGGGCTCAAAGGACTTTCTTCTTCTGAGTTCTGAGCAACAATTGGTATTCTTCCTCTGCTCTGGCTAATAGGCAGACTTGTTGGTTTAGTTCTGCCAGAGGGTGTCACATGACTAAAAGAAACATCTAATGCTTCAGCCTCCTGAGCCTTCAGCCTTAAAGAAGAGCTTGATGAATCTCTCTTTAGGGATAAATCCAGTCCATAGACAGAGGAGGGCCGAGAAGAAGGCCTGGATCTAGTGCCACTACTATAAGGCTTGTCCGCCTCATCCTGCAGTGCTGATCGGATTGTGGAACCCAAGGTACCCAAACCTGTTCCAAGGGATGAAGTGAGGGAAGATCCTATGAATTTTTGTTGGTCTGTGATATTTTTCCTAAGGCCAAATGTAATATCATCCTGAAGAAGTCTTGCCCTGGAGGAAATGCCTCCAATTGAGGGAGAGCTAGAAGACATATAACTTGAATAATCAGGTTCAAGGTCTCTGCTTTCTTGAATTGGTGAAAATTTTGATATTTTGGGGTCGATTAGTGATTTTTTATGCTTGGCTTGCTTTTGATAAAGGATTGCTGCTGGAAGTTGTTTTGCTGCCTGTTTTTCAAGTGTTAGTCTACTAATACTATATTTCTCTGATTTGGGGAAATGCCTGTAGCTCGTATCTGCATGGTAATAATGGGAAAGACCAGCAAGATGGTCTAAACTTTCAGCACCACGACGAAATTCCTGCTTGATCTGATGTTTGAGAAGTTTCAATTCATAGGGATCATCCATTGGGTCTTCCTCTGCTTTTACATAGGAATGCAGTCTAGAAGAAGTTTGTAAAGGTGTCAGAAAATCTGTAACTTCTTGCGTTCTGCGTGGCTCAGTTGTTTGAAGGAGGCGGTCAGTTTTGGTCAAATCTTTATCATGAAGGCTAAAAGCAGTGCTCAAAGCTGTTGTTCCCTTAGTAAGCTCGCCAATATCATCAATTAGGAGATAATTCCGTGGTGTGTGATGTTCTATATCTGCATAGAAAGAATCTGCTGATATGCTTGAAATTGGACTGCCTGCTATGCTGCTTCTTTCCTCTAAACCTATTCTTAGGTCTAAACTATTATACTTACTCCCAAGGTGGGAAACTGCATAAGTGTTCTCAGTGGAAACAGGTGCTATCATCAGGGGTTGGTTTCGAATGACTTCATAATTAGATGTTATTTTAGGCTCCAAGTACAGTGTAGATTGCCTTGGTTTTTGTTGTATCACCATCATCTGGGAAGGCAGTTGATATGAAGGCTGTGGAGTTGGTGGAGGCTGTGTTTGAGGTGTGAAGGACATTGTTGCCACAGTTTGGAAGGTAGGCTGGGTCTGATAAGGGGAGACTTGCTGATGGTATAAAGGCTGTTGTTGGTAAGGAGACTGTTGGGTATATGGAGTTGGTGCTTGAGTAGGAAGAGCAGGGGAGGAGAATTGATATTGGGTGTAAGGACTTGTTGGTGGAACTAACTGAGATTCTGGCTGTGTTTGTGGTGGCATAAATTGGTTAAATTCAGTTTGGGGTGCAGTTCTTGGTCTTTCCAAACCATGTTGACTTTCTATTCGGGTTGGCCTAGTGCTACTTACTTCACTATCTGACATATAATCACGGTCCTCAGCTACTCCTTGGAGATAGGCTCTCTCTCTCTTTTCTCGTTCCTTTAATAAGGCTTCTTTTCTTCTGTTGATTCCCATTTCCAAATACCGCAACTTTGCATCTATCTCTTTTTCTTCCTCATCTAGTTCAGCCTGCTTCTTCCTGAGCTTTGCTGATTCCCTTTCCACAAGGTCAAGTTCTCTATCTATATCCTGGAGAATTTTGGCTCTTGCCATTGTGTTAGTTCTGCAGATTCTTCTTCGGGAAACGGAACCCATAGTGCTATATGCTGAAGGAGACCCTGAGGAAGATTCTTCAGGAGGTGGATTTGGTAGTGTCCTTTTTACTTTCTTCTGGGTTCCAGAAGCTGTCATAGTCTGAGAACCTTTGGTCTAAAATTTAAAAGAAAAGGACAATTTATTAGAAAGTTGAAGGGAAAAAATCCATAATAAGAACTTTAGAAAATTTTTCTTTCTTATTTATTTGACAGCTATGACTACAACAATTAAATTCACTATTCTTTTATCTGGTTTACTCATTCTACTTCATTATCTATATTTTCATCAAATGCAGCTAATTGAAGCATAAAATCCCTTGTTCTGTCTTTGAATGTGAAAATGCATAATTATATTATCTGCAACATTTAAAAAGAATTTTATAAATTTGAAATTAAAATCCTGTCATGTGAAGTTTACGGAGTCTTCAATTACAATTGTGATATTTATAACATTTAAATTGAAGCCATGTAATATATATATATATATATATATATATATATATATATATGTAGATACATATTTATAGTTATGTAGATATATATATATATATATATATGTTTCTTTAAAATACAAGATGTTAAATATTATTATAAGCCATTCTAAAATTTAAACTATGTTTTAGTGAAAATAAATGTTCACTAAAAATAGGTGTAAATTTGAAATGGTGGAAATAAATTTAGAATGCTATATTTAATTTGAGCTCTCCTAGGAACAGGATCCTGTTAAATTAATAACCACATAAAGCATGAAATAAGAGTCTCCTTTATTAGAAAAGTATAGAAATACTATTGCATATTTATTTACCAGTCTAGGATTTTAGACTGTTATAATAGTAGCATTTAATCTTCAGGACAATGTCAGAAGAAAGCAATACAGTGGTTATTATCCTTATTTTATAGATGAATTTTGACTGAGAGACAGTAAATGCCTTAGTCAAAATTACACAATCAGTAAGTGAAAGCAAAGCTAGTAATGAGCAGGTAGGTGGAATAGTGGCCAAAATCCTCTTTTTTTTTGGAATAAGGAAAACTAATCTTCCTGATTTCACATCTGGCCTCAGACTCTTGCTAGCTATGTATCAAGTAGACAAGTTACTTAATCCTGTTTGCCTTAATTCATTCCTATGTAAAATAATCTAGAGAAGGAAACAGCAAACCATTCCAGTATCTATGATAAAAACAATCCCAAATTGGGTCATGGATTGTCAGATACAACCAAACAAAAATAATCAACAACAACAAGGGTTAGTACACAATTCCTGAGATCTCAGTCCTTAATTAGTGCTCTATCAACTTGTTTTTCCATCTGATAAATCAATGGTTAGGCTAATGCTTGTGAAGTTTATCAGTGATTACTGATACAGGGAAAGGAAGAGGAAGAATTAACAACAGGGAAAAGAAAGAAGAGTACTGAAGAACATCTAATTATAAACTGCAATATAATGGTGGTGAATTCATATGAGAAATAAATGACCCCTGAGCAAAATTCAACTTTCCAAAATTGCTTAAGTCAACATTCCATATCAGTGATTCAGTTACATATACTTGCAATTGAAAGAGTAGAGAGATGATAAGTTTTATGATATGGTGTCACCTATAACTGTTAATTGTTATAATGACTATACACAATACAGAAAAATAATTTCAGTCAATGGTAAAGTGGAATTTTCTAATAAAAAGAATATCAGAAAAGTAAGTCATACAAATGGGTATCCATGCCAGAAATATACTTACAGATTCTATACAACAAATTCACAAATAATATATCTAAAATAATTATTAAGGATTATTAAGGTTTAAAGACTTTGATGTATCCTTTATATATTTTTCTCCCTAACTGAGCAGTCACCATATGCAGTGGTATCACATTAAACCTCATAAGGGATGCAAGAAAAAGGATATAGTTCTTGCCCTTCAGACATTTATAATAAAGTAATTATTATTGAGGATTATAAGAGAGATGTTGAGTATAAATACTTCTAATACAATTCTGATGATTAGTTATCTGGTAGAATATCAGATGTTAACAAGTATTTACTAAGCACATATCATATACTAGGTACTACATTAGACATTGGACATTCAAAGAATGATTAAAAAGCAAACACCTCCAAGGAATTCATAATCTACTTTGTATTGTTCATAATTAATATGTAATCATCCCCTTCCCCAAATACAGATACATATGTATACTCACAAAGAAGTTAATACTAGTCAAAGTGAAATTGTTAATAAATACTTGTAGTTAGGAAGTGGATTAAGAGTCATTTGAGGATTCTGTAATTTAGAGGACTAACAATAAAAGATGGAAAAAAGCTATTTCAAATAAATGGAGCACTATATTTAAGGGGAAGGGAGAATCAAATATAATGCATAGAAAAACCCTTGAAATGGTATCATATTAAAACCTCGATTTTCTTTTCCCATTTTTCCAGAATAAAAAAAGACCAAAGATTGGTCAACTTAGCTCAGTATCTTGGGAAACTTGGTGAGACAAGTCATCAAAGAATAAATCATAATAAGCAGTGAAAAGCAGAAGATATAAATCAATGTGGCTTTGTAAAGAAAAAATCATGACAGTCCAATTTAATTTCCTTCAATGATAATGCAGAAGGTCATACAGATAAGGAGGAAGTAATAGATGTAATCAAACTAGCCTTCAGCAAGACTTTTTATTCTTTTCTGTTTGACATTCCCATCAACACATTAAAAAGATATAGTCTCAGTCAAATAAATGTTAAGTGGTTAGGGAATTCCTCAAAGGATTTCATTTTAAAAAGGATTATTATTCATGAATCAGCAACAACATGGAAAGACATATGGTGTGGAGTGCCTCTGGGATGCCATTGCTTTGGATTAATTCAATATCTTCTGTATTTATGTGAAAAACAGACTTGAGTATTCACATTAAGATTAACATTTAGTAAAAATTCATTATAATTGATGGATTATAATCTATGATTTAGAGAAATTAAAAACAGAGAATCTTTTCTTAAAGAATTTATAATCCTTGTATAGAGATAACCCAAACACACATACAAGATTTAGCACTCAAGAAAAGAAATAGTAGTAGAAAGTCTACCAACCTGGATGTCATAAAATCTGGGTTCTAATATGGGCTGAAAGCCATGACCTTGATTTTTCTTGCACAAATTAAATAATTTGCCTCATTTTAAGAGTTATCAAGGACATCAGAAGCCATCTACACACACTAGTTCCAGAAGATTCCCTATCAAAATAAATTTGACCAATAATCATCCAGATTTTGCTTAAAGGCTTCTAATGGAGAATCCATTGTTTTCTGAAACTGCTGATTGCAGTGTTTGATATCTTTGATAGAAAGTTTCTCCTCACATTTTGTTAAAATTTATATCTTCTCCCTGGGTCCAAATATACAAATAAAATAATTATTCCTCCTCATAACCCTTCAAATATGTGTGGATATCTATTTACAAAATAGAAAGAGAAACAAAATTTCTATTCAAGTAGTATAATTTTGATGCTCATTCTAGTAAATTTCTTTTGGATGCTTTAAATATCATCAATGTTATTCCAAAAACATGGTGTCTAAAACAGAACATTTATTTCATATGTTATATGACATGGGTAAAGTACAGAAGGACCATCCCTCTTTCCTTCATTATTAATGCAAGATTCCCTTTATTTCCTAAAATATTCCACTCTTAAAAAAATGAACTGCCAGAATATGGAACTATGCCCAAAGAGCAATAAAACTATTCATACCCTTTGACCCAGCAATACCAATTCTAGGTCTATATCCAGAAGAAATTATAAAAAATGGGAAAAGTCCTACAGGTTCCAAAATATTCTTAGCAGCTCTTTTTGTAGTGGCAAAGAATTGGAAAGTGAGGGGATGCCCATCAATTGGGGAATGCCTAACAAGTTATAGTACATGAATACTATGGAATATTATTGTTCTATAAGAAACCATAAACGGTCAGACTCTAGAGAAGCACGGAAGGACTTACAGGATCTGAGGTTGAATGAAGGGAACAGAACCAAGAGAACAATGTCCACATTAACAATAACATTGTGAGGTGTTCAACCTTAATGGAAGCAGGTCCTCAGCTATGGACAATATTATCTCCATCCAGAGGAAGAAAAACAAACAAACAAAAAATAAAAACCAACTCTTCAAAATCTGATGAACATTTTATGAAAATTATCTCTTATACATATATCTCTTTTCCCTCCTCCTAATTCCTCATACTGAAAATGACTAATATGTAAACATGTTTATCCAAAATATGTATGTACAATGCTAGCATGACTGTTCACCACTGAGGGGATGGGGGTGGGAAGGAAGGGTGGAATGAAATTTTGTAACTTAAAAATATATGTGACTATAGATGAAAATAAAAAAAATTTAAAAAAAATCAACTGCCAGAATTCTGAAGCAGAGCCAAAATGGCAGAAGTTAAACTAGCATGCTCCTGGAGGTTTTCCCTATACAAAGCTAAATGAAACCTCTGCAAGACATTAAAGCTACAAATTCCACCAAAAAAAGACAAGATTTAAAGAAGTTTTCAGTGAAACAAATCATGGAAGGATCTTCAGTGAAAGTTTGTCTCTTTGGAGGGAAAGGGGAAGCAAGCCCAGATAGGCAGGAGAGCAGGAAAGACAGCAGGAGTCTTTTAGCCACAGAGCAGTCCAGGTCCTGACAGCTTGACAACAGCATAAATCCTGGCAGCTATACAGCAAGCCAGAAGGGAGGGGCAACATCCCAGTGAAAGCCTGAATCCTGGGAACACTGGGGCAAAAGACAGGAATGGATTAGGAACAAACAACAGAACCTGGACATCAAGGTGGAAACAAACCTCTGCAAAGGCAAGACTTGAACTGCATAGGCAATATCTTGGCCAACAGCAAGCCAGGGATCAGACCCTAGTTCCAGCATAAAAAAAGATTGGGTCTACATTTCCTGTGCCCCAGGATTGGAACTCAGACAATCAAGATGAGAAAAAAAAAAACTAAAAGAGCACTCACAATAAAAGCTGCTATGTAGATAAAGATGATAACAATATCACCTCAGAAGAAGAAAACAGTGAAAAATTACCTACTGAGGAAGTCTCAAAAGAATCTATCAATTACATTTAAATTTGAAATTTCATAGAAGAGCTTTAAAAGGCAAAGAAGAGAGGAAGAAAAAAAATGAGTCATACAGGAAAATTATGAAAAATTGACCAAAAATTCAGCACCTTTAAAAAGTAAAAATAACCACCTGGAAAAAGAATGTACATCTTCAAAAAATAAAACTGACCAACTAAAAAATGAATGAATCTCAGTAAACAGCAAAATTAACCAACTGGAAAAGGAATACAAAAGCTAACTGTGGAAAATAAAACCCTAAAAATTAGATTTAGACAAATAGAAACCTATGAATCTATAAGACTACAAGATTCTAGGAAACAAAGTAAAAAGACTGGAAAATTGAAGAAAACATGAAGTATCTTTTAGGAAAAACATGTGACCTGGAAAATAGGTCTAGAGGGATAATTTATAAATTATTGGACTACCAGAAAGCCTAAATTTTAAAAAAAAAGAACCTGGAAAATATCTTTCAGGAAATTATCAGGAAAAACTGTCCAAATCTGCTAGAACAAGAAGGCAAATAGTCATTGAAAGAATGTGCAGAACTTCTTCAGAAAGAGACCCCAGGATAAAAATTCCAAGGGCTATCATTGTCCCATTTCAGAACTCTCAAATAAAGGAGAACCACTGCAAGTAGCTAAAAAAGCATTTAAACAAAAAGAAACACAAGCAAATTCACATAGGACTTATTAACTTCAAAATCGAAGGACCAGAGGACATGGAATATCATTTTTTTGGAGGGCAAAGGACCTTGGATTACAATCAAGAATTTACTCTCCTGCAAAATTAAGCATATTTTGTCAGGGGAAATTATGGATGTTCAACAAAATAGAGAACTTCTAAAATTTCCTGATAAAAAGATCGGAACTGAACAGAGAATTAAATCACCAAATGCAAGGCTCAAGGGATGCATCAAAAGGTAAACACAGAAAACAAATATTGGTCAAGAACATTAAATCATATACAATTCTATAAGGGATGATATAACACTTGTAATTCTTGATAATTTAATTTTTTTAGAATAGCCAAAGGGTAGAATATAATTGGAGAGATTGGATTTAGAGGACATGGATGTGATTGGTTATTGTCTTTCTAGTGAAGTGGACCAAGATGACATAACTATGTTTGAGATGAAAAACCCAAATGAAAAGCAGGGGTTTTTACTCAAATCTTATGTGTCTCAGTTTCCTTTGACCTACTTTAATTTTGATTTGTTTATAAAGTTTCCAATCAATTGTAACATTCTTAAGAAAGACCTTCAGAGTGTCCCAGTATTTAGAGCACTTGGAAAACTCTATAGTTAATTAAGTCAGAAGTGACTTTAGGGGAAGAAGATGAGAACCTATTTAGATGTATTAGCCTTAATCCATACTTCAGTTAACAAGGGTTTAAGCACCATGGTTAGGGTACTAAAAGGGCGGGGGAGGTTATGGGAGAGTATGCTTTGGGGTGGGTACAAATGGTTAATAAAATGATTTGGCTTTGCACAATGCTTTGGCATATGAGGAGTTTTGGTCCTTGGAGGGTACTTGAAAAGGGGGTAAGGTAAAAATTATTATAATTTGATGTGATTCATGACTCCTGAGAAGCATATTCATAATGACACAGGAAAAGGGGAAGGCTCTTAGTGACATGAGGAAATGCTGCTTATCAAACAACCAAGCAATCAATCAATCAACCTGTTACTGTACTTTGATTTATGGTATGTTGAGCTTATCAAGGAATCAATTAATCAACCTTTGATAGATGGTACTTTGATTGAGAGTACTTGATTGATAGTACTTGATTGTTAATACTTCTTTCTACAAATAACATGAAGTGAAGAGGCACAAAGATCTATTATAGTAGAGGGAGGGTGTGAACCCTGAGTAAATTCTATTCAATAGATTTGGTCCAGAGAGGGAATAAGATACATTTCCCCTTGGGTTTAAAAATCTATCTTACTCTACTGGGAAATGGCAGGGGGGTGGGCAGAGAAAGAAAAGGGGAAAAGGGACTGATAAAAGCTATAAGTGAAAATAAACTCTAAGTTACCTTTTAAAGGAAAAGCTAAAGAGGGAATGGGAGTAAAACTTTGGTGAGGAGGAATAAAAGGCGAGGAAAGTGAAAAATTATAAATAGGGAAAGATAGCATGGAGGGAAATACAGAATTAGTAATCTTAACTGTAAAAGTGAATGGGATGAACTGTCCAACAAAAACCAAAGCAGATAGCAGAATGGATTAAAAACTTGAATCCTGCTACAGGTTGTTTATAAGAAATACATTTGAAGCAGAGAGATAAAAAGAGAGTACAGATAAAAGGATGGAGCAGAATATATTGTGCTTCAACTGAAGTAAAACAAATCAAGGATAGCAATCTTTATCTCAGCAAAAATTCATCTCACCAAAAGGCATAAGGAAGGAAAATACAACTTCTTAAAAGACACCATTGGCAATGAAGCTTTATCATTATTAAACATGTATGCATGTAATGGTATAAAATCCAAATTCCTAAAGGAAAAGCTGGGTGAATTACAAGGAGATATTGACAGCATAACTTTAATAATGGGGGACTTCAGGCTCTCTCTCTCAGAACTAGATAAATCTAAACACAAACTAAAAGAGAAGGAAGTTATAAAGGTGAATAAAATCTTAGAAAACTTAGATATGATAGACCTGTGGAGAAAACAATTAGGATGGAAAATAATATAACTTTTTTCTCTGCAATACATAGTACCTATACCAAAGTTTATCAAGTAGTAAGACATAAAAACCTAAAATCAAATGCAGAATGGCAGATATAATGAATGCATACTTTTCAGATCATGATACAATAAAAATTACATGTAATAAAAGATCATGGAAAGATAAACCAAAAATTAATTGGAAACTAAATAAGTGAATTTTAAAGATTGGGTTAATCAATGAACAAATCATAGAAATAATCAATAATTACATCCAAGAAAATGATAACAAGGAAATATAATTCCAAAATGTATGAGATGCAGCTAAGGCAGTTTTTAGGAGAAATTTTATATCTCTAAATCCTTATATGAATAAAATAGAGAAAGAGAAAATCAATGAATTCATCTAAAAAAAGATAGAAAGAGAACAAATTAAAGATACCCAATTAAATACTAAATTAGAAATTCTGAAAATCAAGAGAGATATTAATAAAATGGAAAGCAAGAAAACTACTGATCTCATAAATAAAACCAAGCCTTGTTTTATGAAAAAAGAAATCGCTGTGGCTAGGTGGTGCAGTGGATAGAGCACCAACCCTGGAATCAGTAGTACCTAAATTCAAATCAGGCCTCAGACACTTAATAATTACCTAGCTGTGTGGCCTCAGGCAAGCCACTTAACTCATTTGCCTTGCAAAAAAAAAAAAAAAAAACACCTAAAAGAAAAATTAAAAAAAAAAAGAAAGAAATCAATACAATAGATAAACTTTTGGTCAGCTAGGTGGCGTAGTGGATAAAGCACCGTCCCTGGAGTCAGGAGTAGCTGGGTTCAAATCCAGTCTCAGAAACTTAATAAGGACCTAGCTGTGTGGCCTTGGGCAAGCCACTTAACCCTATTTGCCTTACAAAAAAAAAAAAAAAAAACTAAAAAGAAAAGAAAATGTTTGGTATTGACAGCTGATTTCATGTGATGTGACTGAAGGAAAATTACTCAATGGAATTATCAATTTATTGTATAAAAATTATCTCATGAAATTGATGATCTCATCTCACCTCATTGTCTTAGATAAGAAGAAGAATCGTTTTTTAGGATGGATCATTTAAAAAAAAATCAGTTTCCTTATAGGGAAAGCATTTTCTGGAGCCCCTGTTCAGAACATTATTCTGTCACCAATATGCATGTTTGGTTCATTGTTTCCTGCTTGGAAATTGCCATCTTCCAGTTCTTTTTTTAACCTTTGAATGATATTTGTATTAATTCAGTATTAATTTTTAAAAACAGAATGATTTGTAATCATTTGCATTTTATAGTAAAATTCATCTCCAATTAAGAAAGAAAATGCTGTTTGGTTTCTTTATTCTGGTATGATTAAGAGAATATTAAAACTTGCTGACAAGAAATAGATAAACCTTTGGTTAATCTGATTAAAAAAAAGAAAGATAAACAAATTGACAGAATCAAAAAAAAGGTGAACTAACCATGAGTTAGTTTCCAGGTCCAGATGAATTTCTAAGTGAATTCTAACAACATTTAAGAAACAATTAATTCCTATTCTATATAATCAATTTAAAACATAAGAAAAGGAGTTCTGCCAAATTCCTCTTATGTCACCATTATGATGCTGATACTAAACCAAAACAGAAAAAAAATGATAGACTACTCTTCCTAATGAACATTGATACAAATATCTTCAATAAAATTTTCCCAAGGAGATTACATTACTATGATAATTGAGTATTAGGAAAACATAACATAATTGAATATATCAATAACAAATCCAACAGAAATGATAAGAGATGCTGATAAAGTCTTTAATAATATACAACATCCATTCCCATTAAAAACCACTACAGAGTTTAGGAATAAATGGGATTTTCCTTAAATTAATGAACAGTATCTATCTGAAACATCAATAAATATTATATGTAATTGGGATAAACTGGGAGCATTTCCAATAAGTTCAGGAATGAAACAAGGATGTCCATTATCACCATTACTATTCAACATAGTATTAGACATGCTAACTATAACAATAAGAGAAGAAAAAGAAATTAAAGGAATCACAATGGAGAATCAGAAAGCAAAGCTTTCACTCTTTGCAGATGATATGATGTTATACTTAGTAAACTGAGGAAAATCATCTAAAAACTACTTGAAACAATTAACAAATTCAGCAAAGTAGTAGGATATAAAATGAACCCACATAAATCATCAGTATTTCTATATATGGACAACATAGCCCAAGAATAAGAGATAGAAAGAGAAATTCCATTTAAAGTAACTCCAGACATTAAATACTTGGGAATCTACCTCCCAAAGCAAACCCAAGAACTCTATGAACACAAGGACAAAGCACTTCTCACCCAAATAAACAACTGGAGAAATGTCAATTGCTCATGTTTAGGTCAAGGATATAATTAAAATGACAATTCTACCCAAATTAAATTACACATTCAGTGTCCAATCAGTGTCCTGAGGTAAAAAAAGTAGTAACAAAATTCTTCTGGAGCAACAAAAAAACAAGAAAATTAAGGGATCTAATGAAAAAAATGTAAAGATCGTGGCCTAGCTCTACCAGATCTAAAACTATCCTGTAAATTGGCAATCATCAAAACTGCCTGGTTCTCATTACAAAGTAGAATAATGAATCAGGATTAAGTTAGGTTCAAAAGAAATAGCTGTAAATGACTACAGTAATCTACTGTTTTACAGACCCAAAGAGATTAGCTTTTGGGATAAGAATTCACTATGTGACAAAAATTGTCTGGAAAAACTGGAAAATAGCATGGCAAAAACTAAGTACAGACCCACACCTCATACCTTATATCAAAAAAGGGTACAGGATTTAGACAGAAATTATACCACATAGGCTAATTAACAGACCAAGAAATAATCTCTTTGTCAGATTTATGGAAAAGGGAGAAATTTATGATCAAGAAAGAAATAGAGCATATTATAAATTGCAAAATGGATGACTGACAATATTAAATTAAATAGGTTTTGCACTACTAAAACCAATGTTGCTAAAATTAGAAGGGAAACAGTACTCTGGGAATAATTTTACACAGCTAAAGGTTCTGTTAAAGGTCACATTTCTAAAATATTTAGAGAATTAACATCAAATTTATAAGACTAAAAGTTATTGCCCAATTGATAAATGATCAAAAGATAAATATATATATTTGTATATACATATATATTTGTATATATATATATATATATATAGAGAGAGAGAGAGAGAGAGAGAGAACTAGACAATTTCAAATGAAATTAAAACTATAGATCATGAAAAAATACTGCAAATTATTGCTGATTAGAGAAATGCAAATTAAAACAACTATGAGGTTTCATCTCACACATATCAGATTGGCTAACTTGACAAAAAGTACAAATGATCAATGTTGGTGAGCTTGTGGAATGATTGGTACATTATTGCATTGTTGGTGGAGTTGTGTACTGTTCCAACTATTCTGGAGAGTGATATGGAACTATGTCCTAAGAGCAATAAAACTGATCATACCTGGTGCTCTATCCACTGCACCACACAGTAAACTTTTTTAATTGACATTTTATTTTTCCAAATACATGTTATGAAAGTTTTTTTTCCAATCTTTATCCATACACATATGTATATTTTTAAGCTACAAAATTTGTTGCACCTCCCTTCCCTCCCCCCCGCCCCAGCGGGGAATAGTAAAGTTAACATTATACATGCATATCTTTGATAAACCTTTTTACAGATTAATCATTTTCAGTATGAGGAATTAGGATTAAGGGAAAGAGATAATTAAGAGATGATTTTTATGAAGTGTTCATCAGATTCTGAAGGGGTTTTTTATATTGTTTTTCTTGCTCTGGATGGGGATAGCATTGTCCTCAGCCAGTCTAATGTTGTTGACCTAGCTCTCTGAACTGTTGAGAGATGCTGCTTCCATCAGGGTTGACCATCTCACAATGCTGTTGTTAATGTGTACATTGTTCTCTTGATTTTACTCCCTTCACTCAGCATCATATCTTGTAAGTCATTGCATGCTTCTCTGGAGTCAGACCATTTATGGTTTCTAATAGAACAATAATATTCCATAATATTCACTTATTTAGCCAATTCCCAATTGATAGGCATCTCCTCAATTTCCATTTTTTTTTGCCACTACAAAATGCTGCTATTAATATTTTGCAACATGTGGGACTTTCCCCAATTTTTTATGATTTCTTATTAATATAGCCCTATAATTGGAATTGCTGGGTCAAAGAGAATGAACAGTTTTATTGTTCTTTTAGCATAGTTGTTCTCTAAAATGGTGGGATCTCTACACAACTCTTTTAGCATAGTTCCATGTTGTTCTCTAGAATGTTTGGATCTGTACACAACTCCACCAGCAATGCATCAATGCGTCAATGACCCAATCCTCCCACAATTACTCCAACGTTGATCATTTTCTCATCTTAGCTAATCTGATAGGTATTAGGTGATACCTCATAATTGTTTCAATTTTCATTTCTCAAATCAATGATGATTTAGAGCATTTTTCATATGATTATATAAAGCTTTAATTTCTTCATTTGAAAAATGTCTATTCATATCTTTGACTATCAATTGGGGAATGACTTGTAACCTTATAAATTTCATGTGATTCTTGATATATTTTAGAAATGAGACCTTTATCAGCACTCCTAGTTGTGAAGATTGTTTCCCAGCTTTCTGCTTTCTTTCTAATTTTGGCAGTATTGATTTTATTAGTGAAAAACCATTTTAATTTAATATAGTCAAAATCATTCATTTTGCAGGTTTATGATGTACTCTATTTCTTGTTTGGTCATAAATGTGTCCCTTTCCATAGATCTGATGGATAGAGTATTCTTGGTCTATTAATTTATCTATGGTGCAGCCCTTTATGTCTTTATCCTGGACCCATTTTGACCTTATTTTGGTATCAGGAGCCACATAGTAAACTTAAGAATTTGATTCACATTTATCTAAAGAAAAAAATGCCTTGAACTCTCAAGGAAATACTTTAAAAATTATCCAGTAACAACAGCAGAAATAACTACCATTTATTTGGCACATTTTGGCATACTTCTTTTTGTTCATTTGATTTTTACATTTATCCATTGAAAGGGATTACATTATACCCATTTTACAGGAAGCACAATTAGGGGACTTTCTCAGTGTCACACACCTACTAAGTATCTGAGCTAAATTTACTTTCTTATTTTCATGCCAATAATCTTAATGCTTTATCCATCATACTACCTAGCTGAATATACAAAAAATTCAAAGCTTAGCCCATAATAGTCAACCTATTCCTGTTCTGATCTGCTTATCATAGGGAATAAAAAAGTGTTAAATTATCCTCCCTTCTGATTACTCCTACCTCCCCCCCACACCAGAAACCTATTCAATCCTCTAGAATGTTATCACAATGAAAATGAATTGCAAGGGAAAGTCCTAGGGGGTTGAGATGTCATCCCTTTCCCAAGACATGTACCATCTTTATTCTTCATAGTACCAAGGAAGGTTAAGATCTGGTTTGTTGCTCTTATTCACAGTGTTGGTGCTCATAACTTCTTAGTTGCAGCTGCCACTATTCAAGTACTTCTTCCATCATTTTACTCTATTGCTTAGCTCACATTACTGCATTCTCTTGAGCTGTCAGGTTTAGCTATCCTTAGATTTAAATAGCACCCTAAGGCATATGATTGCATAGTGTATGTTGTTCCTTGCTGCACATAGTCCCCTAAAGGGAACTTGTGATTGTATATGTTTTCTTCCAGTGAATGGAGTATTTCTGTATTGAATCTCCCAGTTCAGTATATGTGTCTTTGTCTTCACTGTGCATTTTATTTTAGTTTCGTTTCGTTTCGTTTAGTTTTTGCAAGGCAAATGGGGTTAAGTGGCTTGCCCAAGGCCACACAACTAGGTAATTATTAAGTGTCTGAGCCCGGATTTGAAGCCAGGTACTCCTGACTCCAAGGCCGGTGCTTTATCCACTACACCACCTAGCCACCCTGTTCACTGTGCATTTTAAATGCTAATTCAAAGGATGAAGCTTGTGCTTTTGAAATGAGCATGAATCAACTAACCATCTTCAATAGGATATTAATGGAGCAAGTACATAAAGAAAGGTTGTCCTGAAGGTTAACCTCCCACTCCAATTCTGAGTATTTCTTTGGGTGTCTAATTTCTGGTCCCTCATTCAATGAACTGATCATATTTTCCTTCATTAGAAATGCCTTCCAAAGCTTCTAGAGCAATTTTTAAAATTCTTTGAAAGACACCTTTACTACCTATGTGCAATGTTGGAGATTAGTTGATGCAGATTATATTTATATATGTATATGATGTAGGTGCATATATATATTTATATCTTGGAGAAATAGTTGAATGTTTTTAGTGTAAATCCTTTCTTTAATCTCTTCTACTCCTTCCTATATTGTATTAATATTCAATGAACAATGTACATGCATACATATATATTCCAAAAATCTTAGTATGTAGTGTTAAAATAGTGAAGCTTATTTTTCTTAATAATATATTATGTTTATTTGTACTTACACTGATATGCAAAATAGATATCATATGTATAATATAGTATTTCTTGAGAATAGAGGTGAATATATATTAGTACAAATTGGTTAGAGTTCTCCAGAATTTCCTATTTTTCTAAGAGACAATGGTAAATGAGTAAATTGGGGGGGCCCCTAGTGAAAAAATCTTTAAAATATCTTGCAAAAAAGTAAAACATGACTCAGAAGAAAAGGGGGAAATATCTTCTATACACTGCCATTTCCTTAATTAATCAAAATTATGAGACTGAATCAAAGTTTAGGAATGAAAATGAAAAGCACCAGCAAAAGAAAGGTCATTCACTTAGTGAATGACCTTGCTTTACTGATAACTGTTGGCTATCTTTATCAATGATCATCAGTGAATCAAGATTTCCTCTGAAAATTATCATCATTCAGTTTTTCACATACACACACACACACACACACACACACACACACAGAGAGAAATATATTGCCTAATATTTAATTTATATAGAACTAGTAAGTGGAATGCCCTTAGTTGTATAAAATCAGGATTTTAAGATGTTTATACAAAGCCAAGTAGTAGAGATATAGCCTAAATTTCTTTTGGGATAAAAACAAATGAATAACACTCAGCATTTCAAGCACTGGCATTACTACATATTAAACTTTCCCCTCATAGCCCTCTTGTCCCTAGGTTTTTTTTTTCTTCCTGCAAGCAGTTTGCTTTGAACTGGGCAGTCAAGCTGAAAACTAGTTTCTTTTTCATTAAACTGAGTGTACCAGATGCTAGACTGAGAAACTTGTTGCATTCTTATTCACCAGAAGGTCCTCTTAAGATAGACTTTTTTTAATCACAAAAACTTTTGTAAAATATGTAAAGTTGATTATTGAAGAATTTAAAAAGTTAACTTTTCTTTATTAATATTTATATAATGAATCAAACCACATAGTCATATTTCCAATGAATAGAGAATGGAATAAATCAAATATTATCTCTACAAGATATTTTAACTTTATGCCACTGAAGGACTAAAATCTGGGAAAATATATATTCCCTTTCTTGACTGACACTTTTTTGCTTCAGATATAACATATATATGAATCCAATTTTTTGAGGACACATGCCATTCCTTGTAAAATTCTTGGGTCTTCTGGTGAATGTTATATCTAAAATATATCAATCCAGGTCATTTTCTCCATAAAGGTATATTATAACAGATAACTTCTTTCCAGAAGGATTCCATTGCTAAAACAGTTTCTAATGATATGCAAAATTTTCAAAGAAAGGAGAGTTTAGGTCATAACCCATATTATGATCCTCTCTATTTCTAAAATGAACAAGGCCTTTATAAAATCAAATTAGAGTATAAAAATTTCTCTATCCCTCAAGTTATGCCTTTAGATCATACAACTGGCTGAAAGTCAATGGGAATACTATACAAGTGCTATCCAAGGTTGAAGTAAGAAATCAAAATATTCTTTAAAGCATTGGTCCTCAATCTTTTTGACCTTAGAACTCTTTCACACTTAAAAATGAGCACTCCCCCTACTGCAGTTTTTGGTATATTAGTTTTACAAATTGTTAAAAAGTATGATTCTCAAAATTACAATCCTGATAAAGTAATTGATTTCTTTAGAGAGCATTCAGTCTTCCTATCAATCACCTTGTTGACTTCGTAAGAAATTGAAACTCCATACTCTTAGTAAGAAATTAAGACTTCCCCTATGTTAACTCAGGAGGACAATGATTAGGATGCTGGGAGACTTGCCCTGCCAGGAAGAGACAACAAGATCACATAGCATTGTAAACGGATAATAGTCTTTGAGGAACAGTTTGGACAATTTAATATTATGCAGATTTCATAAGCTACAAAGGAGGTTAATGACTTTTCCCATTTTCTGTTTTTGCATGGGTTAGAAGTAAGATTTTAGAGAATAAAACTTAAAATTGTCTAAACTATATTTTCTGTCATCTTATTTTTAACCCAGTTTTTAGGGTTTTTACAGTTTTAGGTTGAACAACATACATACATACACATTTATTATATTGAATATGAACTGTTTTGATTTCACAACTCCCTAAAAATTGTTATCTTCACTTTTTTTTGACATTTACATTGTTTTGACTATCTCAGTTTTATTACAGAAAACAAAGACAAAAACAAAAATGGAGAATCAATCAGAATCAAAGATGATGCTACTAAATGATTTCAATCAGGGTAAAAAAGAAGTGGTTTAAAAGTTCAAAATTAAAAGTTCAAAAGCTGAGGGGAGGCTAGATGGCTGCAGTGAATAGAGCACCAGCCCTGGAGTCAGGAGTACCTGAGTTAAAATCTGACCTGTGACACTTAATAATTACCTAGCTGTGTGGCCTTGGGCAAGCCACTTAACCCTATTGCCTTACAAAAAAACTAAAAAAAAAAAAGTTCAAAAGCTGAGAAATTAGGAGGCATGATTGTTTATGGTCATTAAACTGATTCATTAGATAGAACACTTAAAAGGAAGCAGTCAAATAATCCATTCCTTTTTTTTAGTAGCTACCAATATATCACTATGGTATATTGATTAGAAAGAGAACAGAAACATAAAATAAACATGTGATTCAAGATCCTTTAACTCAACCCTTCATTTTACAAACTGAAGACAATGTTTTTGTTGTTCTTCATTTGTTTTAGATAGGTTTGATTCTTTGTGACTCCATTCAAGATTTTCTTAGAAAAGCATTTTTTGAAGTGTCTCTGTTGTATTTCATGTATTTATCCTATAATTAAGACTAGAACATAAATATCTGGAGACTAATGATAAGGAATCTAGCCTTAGCATAATACTTTGTAGAGGACATTGGATGAGATATTTGCCCTTCATTCTAAAGAACATGACATGGGGGAGGTACTGCCAAGACAAGCAAGTGAAGTGGATTTGAATGAGGGAATTCTGTGCTAAGTCATCATTCTCATTTTCTCCTCCACAGCCTTCTGGGTTCAGTAGTCAAATAGGAAACAGGATGAATGGAGATGACTCTGGTTGTGGGGCAATCAGGGTTAAGTGACTTGCCCAGGGACATTCAGCTAGTGTTAAGTATTTGAGGTTAGATTTGAATTCAGGTCCTCCTGACTGAAGGGCCAAATGCTCTATCCACTGTTCCACCTAGCTGTCCCACTAATTAATTGTTAATACAAGAGAGACTATCTTTTTAAAATAATTTTGAGTACTGTATTTTTAATCTATTTTAACTGTATTATACACTTTATATCTATTTGCTTGTTTTTTAATATTATATGTATCTTTTTTAAGATTTCAAGGGATATTATCAAAGAACCTAGTACCATTTAATTTCTTTTAAAAAAAACTGCAGACAAATGCATGGAATGTACCATTTACTATTAATCTCAAGTAATTGAAAATATTGGATTTGAAGTTATTGAATTACTTTCTTTTCAATTTATTTTCCCAAAGCTAAACCTTAAAACTACATTCAAAATTTACTATTTATTTTGTCGGATATAATGTCCCCAAGTGAACATATCAGAATACATAAACATAAGGCAAAGTCAATAGATGCTAGATTTGAGTACAGAAAGGTGAGATGTGAATCTGGTCTCTGTCAGTTCTTTGCTATTTAGCCCTGAGCACTTCAAGCTTCAATCTCCTTCATGAAATCATGATGATAATACCTGTAGTATTGACATCATGGTGTTCTTATAAAGTTTAAATGCTATATTGTATGAACAATCCATGGCAAATCTAAAAAAGTTATTTAAATATTATTGCTATCAATTAAATTATATTTTAATGTTATTTAAAGGTAAATTTGTGAGCTGAAAGTAAGTTCCAGGTCATTCATTTCCATTTCCTTGTTTTATAAAAGAGGCAACTAAAGCTCAGAAAGGTTAAATTTCTTCCCCCCCAAATTATAATTGCTGAGTTTAGAAAATATTTTTCTTCATTCTCACTTTGGCCTTAACTGCTGCACCTTTGTTTTGTGAAAAATAAGGAATGAAGTGCAAAATAGCTAATTATCCTTTCAGTTTAGGATAGACATCTTAATCTAGCTTTAATATCCCACCATGATATAGCAGTATTTAGGGTTTACATGTCTCTTAGTATTTCATTGATTCATTTAACAATAACTATTCAGTATTTTTTCAGAAGAAATCCTTGGTAGACAATGTGGGGAATACAATAAAATCTGTCATAGTTTTTACCCAGGGAGAGGATTCAGTCTAGTGAAATGGATATGAACACAAATAAATATATACAAAGTAGAGTATGCGCAGTGGAATCAGATGTACAAACAAAATGTTAAGCAAATTCAGAAGCAGAAATAAAAGGGAAAATGGAAAGATTATTATTACAAAGAAAGGGGGTAAGGACCCCTGGTAGGGCATCCTAGGGGAAAAGGAAGAGATATCAGAATAGTGTCAGACCAACAATATTAACTTCAAGATATTTAAACATCTTGATGAGTAAAGTTGTCAAATATGAAGAAGTATTCATTGCACAGGGATGAACATACCATACAATACTACCCAAATTTTCATTTGCTCTTATATTTCATATATCTTATAATTAATTCCATTAATACGTGATATTATAGATTCAAAATTTGAAGTTTTTCTTGAATCCTACTCTTCATATACCTACTGCCACAGGCACCATATAACATTGACAGTAAAGATTAATCTAGTTTTTGCTTTGACCACTTTGTTTTTAACAAGACACAGTATACCTTTAGAAGCAGACTGTTCTATTTTGGGGAATGTGATTATTAAGAATTTGAGATATGCTTCCATAAAAATCTCTATCAATTGTTCTTAAGTCTTTAGGAAAAAAATAAAATAAATTTAACTCCTTTCCTCCCACCAAGCTCATTTCCTGTCTTTTTTTTACCTTAGGTTAACCAACTCTTTCCTAATATGATATTAACTTCCTCTAGACCTAACTTGTCCATCTCTTTTTTAAAAAAAATATGGTATTCTGGGCAGGCAGGTGATGCAGTGGATAGAGCACTGGCCTTGGAGTCAGAAAGATCTTAGTTCAAATCTGACCTCTGACATTTAATAATTACCTGTGTGACCTTGGGCAAGTCACTTAAACTCATTACCTTCCCCCCAAAAAAGTATTCTAGAATTTAACACTGTATTCCAGAGGTTGTCTGATCTGGGCATCTTCTTCATACTGCATATCCTAAATCCTATTATTTACTCATTACAATTTAATAATAACTTTTTCCTTAATATATATATATATATGTATATATATATATATATATATATATACACTTTGAAATGTTCTTGATTGATTATTGATATTTTAGGTTTACATTATTCTCCAGTTCTTCTACTTTTTTCTACATTAACTACCATCATCCTTATTCTACACATTTGCTGTAAGAAAATGCTTAAACTAGAATATAAGCAACAGAATAAAAATTTGAATTGAACAATATGTTGCATTCAGGAAATGTTATAAAAATGAGATACACACAAAGATAAGTTATTATGTAAAAAAGTAGGAAAAGTAATTATGATCTCAGACAAAGTTAAAGTTAAAATATATTTAATCAAAAGAATAAAAAGGTAAACTATGCTCCTTGTCAGCAATATTATTCAAAATTATTTTAGACCATTTAAAATAATGACAGTATAAACACTTGAGAGTTTCCATGCCAAAAAGATACAGGAACTATATGAACATAAACAAAATGCTTTTTTATACAAATGAAGTCAGATCTAAATAATTGAAATAATATTTATTGTGCATGGGTAGGTAAAGTCAATATAGAAAAAAATAATTTTACATAACGAATCTATTTATTTAATGTCATTCTATTTAAATTACTAACAATTATCTTATTGAGTTAGAAAAAATAATAACAAATCTTATTTGAAAGAACAAAAGGTCAGAAATTTCAAAGAAACCAGGGAAAGAAGTAAAGGAGATAGATTCAGATCAGACCTTAAACTATATCATGAGATAAGAACATTGTTGAAATGTAAAATGAATACTTTTGATTACTATTAATTAAAAATTTCTTATATTAATAAAATCTATGCAGCACAGAAGAGAAGGAATACGGACAACTGAGAAAAACTTTCAGAAACAATCTCTCAGATAGGATGTGATTGAGTTGGAATATTGATTTTTGATAGGAAATGATAAGTTGGCTGATTTTTTTAAAAGACCTGAACTTATAAAGGAAGATGCTATCTACTTTCATAGCAACAAATAAGTGGAAATAAGCATAGTATTGTCATATATATATATATATATATATGTATATATATGTGTGTGTGTGTGTGTATGTGTGTGTGCATGTTTGTATGTATATAGATGCATATTTATCACACACATCACACATATTAGATATATATACACATATATGGAAATATGTGTGTGTTTTTGTATATGTATGCATGTATTTATTTATCTTAATACTTAATTGCAGCCTTCATTGGTGGGGAGGAAGGAGGGGAAAGATAAATAAAAAGTGCATAACAGAGAACAAAAGAAAACCCGTAAGAAAGCAAAAAATGCTGGACAGCTTTGAAAATATTGAAAACAGCATTTATTATTTAGAAATTTTCTGTTTTATATTGAATCTTATGTTCTGCTGTGTACGTGGCAATTTTTTTTCTTTTCTCATTTTCTACAAGTTAAAACTAAACATAATAAATAAAATTTTCAGAAAAAAATTTGAATATAAGACTTAATACTTATTCATATAACTTTGGTTTTATATGTTTGGGTCCCTGGTTCTAGTCAGTTAAAATATTTAGTTATCTCCTCAGCATAGTAGTATTCCAATAAATGAATTTGACGTTGGTACTTTTATTCAAGTTATTGATAATATGGTAAGAACACTGAATAGAGCAGAGTTAAGGAATAAGCATTATTGTGTGTGTGTGTGTGTGTGTGTGTGTGTGTGTGTGTACCCACATACATACATTTCCATAGTATTCTGTAACTTGAATTATAGAGTAAATGTAGCTAACCTCTGTGAGGATATCCTAGATAATAAAATGGAAATTTTATTTTGATTACAACATTATGCTTACATATTCTATCAGATTGTAGTGAATATGTTATTTAGGTGATATGTAAAGGGACTGAAGAGAACTATCTGGCATTTATTATTAGCCAGTATTCTTTCCATTTTGATATCCATTAATCTAATTTAGATTTATTGACTGGCCCTGATTAGTTTCTATCTTTCCTTATCAAAGTCCCTGTAAAGTATAGTCTGTGAAATCTGCATAGAAATGCCACACATTTTCTAAGGATAATATCAATCACTTATAATGTATTTGATATCTGCAGTATCAAAAATAAAAAGAAAGCAGTTGAGAACAGTGATCTTTTTTTTTGTATTATCAGTTGAACAATAAATATATCTTTCATGCATAATGTCAGGAAAGCAAGGTGAAAGATGTCTAGTCGAGTCCTGAATCCTATGGAGGTGACAATAGTAAGTTTGCACAAAGATGATGTAACTGACCCACTGGTATTGAGTTGTTTTCTAACAAAAGGAGATGGAGTTCATAGAATATTAAATTTAGCTTTGGAAGTAATCCTTAGAGATGATCTTATCCAATTCCCTAATTTGGGGGAATGAGGAATTTATGACCCAAAGAAGATGAGACTCAGTCACAAAATTAACGTGTCAGCGAGTAAAACTGATATTTGAGCCTGGGGTTTTCAACTCCAAATACCATGATGTCTTCCTCATTTGTTTTTCTTAATTCAAAGGTCTTCTTTTACCTCTATTCCATCTATCCAAATGCTAGACTTCCCTTAAGATCCAGATTAGGGCTCAACTTTTTCAAAATGTTAACTCCACTTCTGTGTTACTTTTAATTTCATCTGAGTTCTCTAAGTACTTGTTTATTAGTAGAGTCCAACTATACAATCTTAATTATTTATATACTACAGCTAGGTTTAGGTAGAAATAAAAAATACCTTGAAGTAGTCACATTGTATTCAAATCCACACTACTTGAAGTTATCATTCTGTAAAAAATGGTAATAGGTTCCAGCCCTATGGAAATATGCAGTGCCAATTCCAGTAATATGACCATCTCTAGGGGATTCATGTTTTGAACTAATCAGGATTTGCAATTTTTCTTTTGATTCATATCACATTGGTGTGTCACTTCTTCTTTTATTTATTTTTGATTCTTTACGAAGGACAGAACCAATATGCTACAGGGCAGATTCTTACATCCATATATTCTCACTGAGTATCTATCCCTGGTCTTCAAAGCACATTTAAAAGACAACTGGTATGTGGTCATGGAATAGAGAAAAACTAATTGCCTTATATAGAAATGAAACCTATGACCTTAGGTTCATTAGTGTTCTAATAAGCCACAGGGTGCCACATATTTAGTTATAATTGGCCAGTTGACTTCATGATATAATGGAAAAGGCACTTTTCTAAGTGTCAGAAGACTTCAGTTTGATTCATCAAACATTTAATTAAGTACTTAAATGGAAAATACAGTTTTAGATATATGGGGGGCAGAGTAGGATAAAAAAACCAAACATTTTTTAAGTGCCATGCGCCAGACATTATGCTAAGTACTTTACAAATATTATCCCATTTGATACTCACAACAACCCCAAAGATCGGGAATATTTTGAGTCATTTTACAATTGAGGAAACTGAGACAGATGTGAGTGACTTGACCAGGATCACACAGCTAGTAAGTGACTGAGGCTGGACTTAAATTCAAGATTTTCCTACCCAACTCTTTTCCCATTACACCATCTATGTCTTGTCATACAAAGAAGACAATAATCGATTCCTTTTCTAAATAATATTTGCACAATGATTTAAAAATACAATTTTAAGTACTGTTTATCTCTCTTTTGTAGATAAGAAATGAAGGCAAAGGGGGAATAAATAACTTGTCCATATTAACATAGCAGACTTAGAAGATTACTCCAAATTCAGCACCGTGAAGATGCCTCAAACTTTGCAATATTAAATTAAGATATATATACATATATATATATATATATATGTATATATATGTGACACAAGAAACAATGTGTTAAGTACCAAAGAGAAATAAAAGTAAATTTTGAGGAAAAATGTGGAGAGATTACTTTCATACTGGAGTTAGAAGGTAAGAATCAGGGAAGTCTTCCAAGTCTAATTATAATCTAGAACAGACAGTTAAGGAAAGGAAGGATTTTACTCATCAGAGAAGGGAAAAGGAAATAATCTTTATTCAAAGAATAGAGAATGTCTTGGGAAAAAGAAGAAAATTAGAGAGGGAAATAAAGTGAAAAAGATTGAGCAAAATGAATAGGAGGACATAGTAATCCAGTTTGCTTGGAATGCAGAAAAAAAGAAGAGAAGTTGGTTGGCATCAAATCATAATGTCTATTAGTGCTAGAGTGAGAATTATGATATAGATATTATAGCACTGGAAGAGAGAAAACTCTGACTTAAAAAACTCATAAGACGGTAGAATTATACAATTCCATTTAACTTGGATCACCGAAAAATTCTTAGATCTCTCTGGATATTTTTTTTCAGGTTTTTGCTAGGCAGTGGGGTAAGTGGCTTGCCCAAGGCCACACAGCTAGGTAATTATTAAGTGTCTGAGGTTGGATTTGAACTCAGGTTCTCTTGGCTCCAGGGTTAGTGCTCTATCCACTACAGCACCTAGCAGCCCCAAAGTCTGAGTATTTAGAGTGAGACATTTTTTTCACTAATGAGTAATCAAGCTTGCTGTGTGATCATGCCAAATCAAATTCTTTTTTTAAAGACAGTTAATAGTCTACTAGAATAGAGAAATGTTTCAGATATATATATATATATATATATATATATATATATATATACATATATATATATGAAACTAGATTATAACAAAGCATTTGAAATATCTATATATGGGAGAGACATTTCTAATCAGATCCAGATGTGGTGAAATTCTCAGGGTCAGTTATTAATACTAGGTAGGCTAGGGTGAAACTTGAGTTAGGAGGGTTTCTTTATGGGAGCACAAATTGTTGTGTGGTATGAAAGGGGGAGGAGCAAATGTTGACTATCTTAGAGGGCAGAAGTAAGAACTAGTTTAATCTGAGGCTGCTTTCATACAATCAAAACATGGGTCAGAATGGTGAAAAACTATAAGCTCATCTGCCTTATACTATGTACTTTTATAGGCATTAGGACCACTGAGACTAAGTGACTCCAGATGGGAGGTCTATCATTAAAATTATATTATCAAACAAATATAAATTTTTCAATTATCACAGTTTCTGAAAGGGATCAATTCTGAATTTCTGGGAAACATTTTCCTAAGAATCATAAGAAGGGAATGAAAAAAGCTAAAAGTCGATAACATTATAGCCATTAGTGCTTAACAGAAGCTAGCAAGAAAATGTTATAAGATGTTATAAATGTTATAAGAAACTTTAAACCTAAGGTTGCCAAGTCTACAGAACTGAAAATATCAATTTCATCACGCATAATGATCCTAAGCAAAGCCCAGCTAAGTGTCCTGAAGAGTGGATCAGGAGGGAAAAATTGAACCACAAGAAGAAGCACACTCAAAGTCTTTTTTGTATTATGTTTTAAGATTGAGTAGGCTTGTTAATATCTTTAAAATTAGGAGTTCACTTCCATAGAACAAATAATTATTAAGCACTTGTATGCAAGACATTATGTTAGACACTATGCATATTTGTGAAATAAGACCGTCCTTTACTATAAAGTTTCTATAAACTAATACAATGAATATAGTTTTCTCTCTTTTAAGAATTATTTATAAAAATTGAACAGCAGATGTTTAGTAACTTTTTAAAAATAAGACTATTCAAACTTTTCTCTATCCCTTGAGACTGAGACTATAAGTTATTAAAAATAAAATGCCTTTGGATCTGAAACAAAATTATTCTGGATTTAAAATGAGGAGACATTTCCCAAATGTGAACTCACACAAAAGATGCAATTTCTCAGAGACTAATTCTTCATCTTTAAAATACAGCTAATTCTTATTCTAGTTACCTCTAGTTACCCAAGCAAAGACCTTAAAAACTATGTAGAATTAGAAAATGAGGAAAATCTTCAGGAAGTACACATAGCTTAACAAAGTTGTAAGATCTCAGTCTATGTAATAAAATAGGAAAAAAATGCCAGATTTAGAGTCAAAATTTCTAGATTCAAATTCTGGTTCTACTGCTTGCTATTTGAATGACTTTGCACAAATCCCCTAACTTTTTTTTGTTAACTATAATAGACATGTGAAACTAAACACAGCCCTTCCCCCACAAAAAAGAGAAGCCTCAAGAAAAAAATGGATTTTAAAAATAGCATGCCTCAATCTATATTCAGACACCACTAGCTCTGTCTTTGGGGATGAATAGTATTCTTTCTCATAAGTCACTCTGAGTTATCTTGGGTCACACATAGTATTTCTGAAAACAGGTAAGTCATTCATATATGATCATCCTATAAGATTGCCGATACTTTGTATATAGTACATTTTCCATTGCATTTACTCATGTAAGTCCACCATCTAACCTGTCTTGAGACAACCTCAATTGCAAAATGTAAAAAACATTAAAAAAAACTTTTAAAAATGAGATTAAACTAGATGATCTGTAAGGTTCCCCTAGAGCTCACTGACCACAACTACAGGATGACTACTCAAAATCTTTTCTGCCTTGAGGTATTAGAGCTTGCATCCTCCTGAAATTATATTTACCTAACCTTTTACAATTTGTATCTCTCCGATAGAAAGTAAATTCCTTAGGGGCAGCTGTTTTTTTCTGTTAATATTCTAAGAGTCTAGTATCATTCTTTGGATATAGCAGATATTTCATTAATCTTTGCTGAATGTGTACTGACTACTCTTACTCAGGAAATTTTGCTGCATTATTATCATTGACTTTCTAACCCCAAAGTTTAGGCATCCCCAAGGATTTGTCCTGGATGCACTTTTCTCTTTACAGCTGGCTCTCCCTTATGAATTGTATCTGCTCTCATGAGCTCAGTTGTAGTAACCATTATAAAAATGACTCCTAATTTTATGTATCCAGTCCTTTCTCCTCTCAACATCAATCTCATATCTCCAACTTCTTGCTGGATATCATCACTTAGATATCCTCCTGAAACCTCAAGTTCATCCTTATAAAGCTATTTACCCTTAGGGAAAATCTTAAGCCTGTCTCTTATTCATACTTTCATTATTGTTGATGATAATGATAGCTGATGATGATACCTGATACCATATTTTCCACGTATCTCCTTTGCTCCAATCA
This sequence comes from Macrotis lagotis, assembly GCF_037893015.1. NCBI lineage: Eukaryota > Metazoa > Chordata > Mammalia > Peramelemorphia > Peramelidae > Macrotis > Macrotis lagotis. Next base: position 164,797,732 of record NC_133664.1, read on the forward strand.
AATGGAAACAACCCCAGTTCAGAAACTCATCTACATTTGCTGGACTATTTTAATAGACTCATAATTAGTTTTCTTGCCTGAAGTTTTTTTCCTTTCCCAAATAATCTTATAATAGTTGCCAAAAATATTCCAAAAACAGAAGTCTAATTACACCATCATCCTGCTCAAAGATTTCCTATGACTCTTTTGCCTGCAATATAAAATACAAATTATGACACCTGGTGTTTATGGTCTTTTGAAAGCTGGAACAGAGCTACCTATTGAGCATTCTTTCATTACTCCTTTTCAAATTGTTCCCTAAACATGATATATACTCTCCTGAATCCCTTCTTTCTGAAATTATTTCCCATTTATCTTATACATATCTTGTTTGTATATAGTTGTTTGCATGTTATCGCCCCCATGATATTATGAACACATTGGGGCAGATTCTTTGTTTGTCTTTCTTAGTATCCCTAGTGCTTACCACAGTGCCTCATTCATTATAGTTACATAAGTGCTTATTGACTTTAACCAGATTCCTTGTAATGCGTTTCTTCCTCTTTCAAGACTCAGCTCAGTTGACCTGAACTCTGTGAAGTCAATTGTGCCAGAAAAATGTTCTCATACCTCAAATCTTTTTTATTGCAAACTTTCTCAGAATCTACTTTTTCTCCAAAAGTCTCTGCCTTGTATTATTATACATAGTAGGTCCTTCTGAATGAGTTTTGCTTACAGACCCCCTAGGCATCTGATGGGTTCATCATCATTACCCTTCGAAATAATACTTTTAAAAAGCATAAAATAAATAATTGGATTACAAAGAAGAGCAATTATATTGAAATATATAGTTATCAAAGACTAAAAAAGGGAAAAAAAAGTTAATGGATTCTTTGCAGCATCTCACATTCTGGTCACACCTACAATTGCTGTTATATTCCAAGGTTCTATCCTAGATCCTCTTTTCTTCTTCTTCTATACTATTTTCAATTGATTATCTCATCAGTGCTCATGATTTAAATTATAATCTTTTAGGCAGATGATTCTTCAAAACTATTTATCCAATGCTAACTTCTCTATTGAGTCCCCAATCTCATATCTCTGTTTATTGGATATCTTGAACTAGATTCAGTGGAGATAGTATTCTAAACTCAATAACTAGGGTCAGTTACATAATGCAGTAGATAGAACACCAGCCCTGAGGTCAGGAGCGCCTGAATTCAAATTCAACCTCAGACATTTCCTGGTTCAGTGACACAATTGCCTCTGAAATTTTTTTTTTAAATTAATTCAATGGCAAAACCAAATTCATTATTGCATCCAGGTAAGTGATCTAGTGAGAAAAATTTATGTTTGTTCAAAGACTCACTACTTATGACCTTTGACAAGTCACCAAACCTCTCTCTGTCTTACTTAACTTTCTTCATCAGCAAAAAGGGATTAAAATAGCACCTACATTTCAGAATTGATATGCTCATATGTGATAACATTCAGTGCTTAGTACAAAGCCTGGTACATAATAAGTGCCACCCAAAAGTTTATTCCATTCCTTTCTTTTTTCCCTTCCCCTAATGCAAATTAAATTAAAAAGTTAATACGGACACTTTCCCCCCATAAGAATCCTAATGGTAAACATGTACCAGCATACCCCTGAATTACTCGGAAAACTGAACTCAGCAGCAATATAATAATAGGGAATGAAGTCATCACCAGACTAAAGGTCTTGTGACTGAACATTAAAAATAATAAAGACAATAATTACAATAACTATCATATATAACAACAGGAAACTGAAAAATGTTTCCAAAGTTCTTGTCTCTATTATCTTATTTGAGCCTCACAGCACACATGAGATGACTAAACAAGACAGAGATCACACAAGATAAAATTGACAGTTTGGGTTACATAAAATTAAAACACTTGTAAAAACAAGTTTAATGCAGTTAAAATTATAAGGGAAAACAGTAACTGGAAAAATCTTAACAGCAAATTTATCTGAAAAAGGTATAAAATCCTACATCTATAGAGAATTGATTCAAATTTACCAGACTGAGCACCATTCTCTAATAGATAAGTAGACAAAGAATATAAACAGGCAATTTTCAAAGGAAGAAATCTAAAGTAACAACCACAAGAAAAAAAGTTCTCTTAATCAATAATATTGAGAGAAAAGCAAATGAAAATTACTTTGAAGTTCTACCTCATTTCGTCAGACTAGAAAGATCACAAAAGAGGAAAATTACAAACATTAGAGCAACTAGGGAGGAAATAGATGAGCTGTTGGTGGATCTGTGTATTAGTATAAACTTTCTGGAAAAGCAATTTGGAATTATGCTTTCGAAAGTTTCTATATACTATAGACCCTTTGATGAATTTAGCTAATATTAGGTCTCTTCCCTCAAAATAACAAATAAGGTAGGAAAGAAGCTATATTTAAAAAATTATAACATTTCTTTTAGTGGTAACCAACAATTGAAAACTAAGGAGTGGGGGTGATGATCTATTGGTTATAGTTAAACAAACTTTGGAATAGCAATGTATGTAATCAGAAATGACAAAATAGAAAACATATAATTACCATTTCTCTAACATAACTTTTCTCCCTCCCTCCAGTGAAAATTAAGAAGAAAATGAAAAACATAGTCAAACAATACAAATCCTCACATTGGTTGTCTATACAACTGTATCTTTCTACAAGTGCTAATATTTTCAAATTGCTTAAATGGGACAGAAAGTAATAGGCAGGGCAGATTAATTAAAAAACAAAAACAAAAATAATAGCAGAAGTTGATTGCTTTGGATGTTCCAGGCACCAAAGTGACAAAAATAGTTGGATTGCATTTCTCCTGCAAAGGATACATTTAAGTGCTATATTTAAAGGAAAGAAAGTTTGGTGGATATAAAATGGGCCATCACTATTTTTTTTCTCCTTGGGAGAGGATTGATTTGTCAGTTAAAATAGGAGCTCACCTATGTTAATCTTTGAGGTTCAGATAAGGTCATTTTTAATCTCTTATACCCTGAAAAGACTATTCTTATGTGGTCTTTTCTATGCTTTTCTCCAAAACATTTACCCAAAGGCAAAGCAGTCAGATGAATTATGGAAGATCATCAGTGTGTAGTCTGATTAATGCCCTAATGATTCTACTCTGCACTCCCATGTATCATTCTTTTTTTTTTTTTAGGGTTTTTTTGCAAGGCAAATGGGGTTAAGTGGCTTGCCCAAGGCCACACAGCTAGGTAATTATTAAGTGTCTGAGGCCAGATTTGAACCCAGGTACTCCTGACCCCAGGGCCAGTGCTTTATCCACTGTGCCACCTAGCTGCCCCCCATGTATCATTCTTAAACCTGATCTAATCCTTTCATAAGTAGTCTATCCATTAAAAATAGGAATTTGTTATATTATTAATCCAAATAAAATCCAGGCAATACATATACACAAATGATAGCTAAGATGTTTCACTATATTCCCCATGGATGCATCTTAAAACCCCTAAGAGTGGGGCAGTCAGGTGGCTCAGTGGATAGAGCACTGGCCCTAGGGTCAGGAGTACCTGGGTTCAAATCTGGCCTCAGACACTTAATAATTACCTAGCTGTGTGGCCTTGGGCAAACCACTCAATCTCATTGCCTTGCAAAAAAACTAAAAAAAACCTCAAATCCTAAGATTATATAAGTTAACTGTATAACAATTTATTTTAATTCCAATATTGGATATCATTGTGTCATTGATTTTATGTGTGGATGTACCAAATTAAATCCCAATTAGCAGGAGAAAGAATTAGATCCAAAGCTTCCCATTAATTTTCCACTAAAACCAGTATCACTCATACAACTGAGGCAAGACATAGTGATGATCACTTATGCCTACATTACCATGTGACTGTGTCTAAATGCCTTAGTTGTAGCTTTGGTCTTAATTAGCTTGCTGATTTTAGTTGATTCAGTTTCAAGGTCTGTTGAGTTGATCAATGTGAAAGAAAAAAAAATTGTTGAACTGAGGATGAGTGAAGAAGGGGTAATTTTGCAGCCTCCCCAACAATGGCACTCAATACACCTCAAAGTGTTGGAAACACCATGTAGGACACTCTAAATGGAAAAAAATCCCTGTTTGAGCAACTCATCTACATATGGTAGTGTTACCTAGTTCCAGAGGAATCTCGAGACCCTCCCAGAAGGCACAAGAACAAGAAAGTGACCATGAAAGAGCAGGAGTTGACTGATATACCTCAAGAAGAGTGGACAGAGGGTAGACCAGGAAACAAATATCAATCTTCTTGAAGTTACCACCATAGAGGAAGAGAAAACCCATTAGAGATCAGTGTCTTAGTCATTATTAGGATAATGCAGGGCATACTAGACAATGGGAACAATGTAGAGCACTTAAAGCATCCACTAGAGTTCCATACTGAGAAATATATAATTAGTTTTTGTTTAAAGTATTTCCTAGAACTATAAATAGCAGTACTCATTCTGAGAAACCATGAGACTTGAGGCAACTATTGTTTGTCTCTTCTCTAATATTAAAAAAAACATTTTATTCCAGCATAAAATAATTTTTGTTACAAAAAATCAAAAATCCTTATTTGTTTTCCATTTATTTGTGAAAATATCCTTAAAGATGACATCAGAAAAGCTCAAAGATACTTTCTGTATACTTGTAAAAGTAAGACAAGATTTATGAAACTAAAAATATTAAAAAGGATATCATTATATTGCATTATTTTTATAGCTAGCCTATTTAAGTAAGATATATATATATATAAAACATATATTTGTATAGAGTTTATGTTTACATATACATATATAATTTGATGTGGTAGTACTAATATTGCTTTATTTCCCCATGTTCCCTTCTGACCTTTCTTCAACTCTCTTTTGCACCTTTAAAATATGTTGGATTTTAATTATCTTACAAATAATTTTATATGATAGGCATAAAATTGCGTATCATACATATATCAGACTAGGGAGAAAAAGAGGCAAGGCTACTGTAAGCTTTAGGAATAGCAGTGACCCAGATAGGACTTGATCTAAGAATAGGCAACTAGCTACTCAAACTATCCTTTAAAGCAAAGGTGTTACACTCATCAGCCCACAAAACTCTCATGTACAACTAGAACCTAATTAAAATATAACTGGGGAAAGGTTTGATAAAGTAAATAAAAATACAGTCTAACATCTGCTGTTAGTCTGTTTTTACAATCATGTCAAACTCTTCATAATTCTATTTAGGGTTTTCTTAGTAAGAATAATGAAGTGGTTTGCCTATTCCTTCTCCAGTTCATTTTATAGATGAGGAAATTGAGGTGAACAGGATTAAATGAACTGCCTAAGATCACAATACTATTAAATACCTGAGAACCAATTTGAATTCAAAAAAATAAGGCTTCTGTTCTCCAGGCCCAGCACTATCCATTTCACCTTCAAGCTGACCACAATAAAGTAAAGACAATGCTAATTTCTGATTTTCTGTGTCAAGCTGAATATATCAGGCATACATTTCTATTTGAATTTCCACCAGAACTCTAAAGAAACTATCACCAAACTAAAAAGAAGGGAGGAGAAAAAAAGTGTCTTTATTCATCCTCAAGAGAGTCACCTAACCTTCCTTTGGAGATAAATGCATATAGGGGACCCATCCCCTCCCCAACCCTAATTAACTTTGTGAAAGAAGGTCTAAGAATTGAATGAAATGAATTTCTAGAATAAACTATTTGAGCACTTCTGAGTGACACACTATCTGCTTTAGGTCCAAGTAATGAGGTATCTCACAGCTACTTACTCTTTTTAATGAATACCTTAAAAAGGTTAATCTCTGATCTTAAGAATATTGTCTTTGTATCTTCTTAAAATATAGGTAATCCACAGTAATTCAGCACAACAGAGCTACTGGAACTATAATTTCAATTTAACCGTGCCTTTTCTGGAAAATGCTCTGAAAGAGAAAGGACTGTCTATATAACAAAAATATATATGCTGTTGCTTCTATTTCCTTTCCTTTTCTTTTTTTTTGGCAAGGCAATAGGATTAAGTGACTTGCCCAAGGTCACAGAGGTAATTATTAAGTGTCTGAGGTCAAATTTGAACTCAGATCCCCCTGATTCCAGGGCTGGTGCTCTTTCCACTGCACCACCTAGCTGTGCAGAAACAGATGGCACTGATTTTTTTTGATGACTGCATTCTGCACTGTATTAGTTGACAGAAAACTGGAAAGTGAAATATTCAGTTCAATTATTACCTCTAAGAACTACAATGAATATATTTAGAATTAAGCTACATTATCATTCATATCAGATAACTTTTATGTCATTGGGAAATATTCTATTTAAGATTATTATTTTTATTATTCTAGATGTAGTTTCCCTTTTTCTGTAGTTTCTGAAGAAAGACAAATCTTCAGCCTTTAGTTCTCTTTGATGAAGACTTCTTAGATTTCTGAGTTCCTTTTCCACTGGTATTAACTTGCCATTTGGGGTTGAGCATTTTCCTTTTGACATTTCTGCTTTCATGTTCTCAAATGAATCACTAAGGAGTCATTAAACACTCTCTGGGCTATGACCTCAACACCTCTCCCCAGCAGAAAGCTTCCTAACAGGGCCAATATGCTTCCTTCCAGTCTTGACTTTCACAAAGGAGGGTCATTTATTAGCTTGTTAATTAAACGTCTAGGGAGCACTTCCTTATCTTCTTAGGGCTTCAGCCTTTTTAATAGAAGCCTTAACACCTTTGCCTTGTGAAATCTATCCTAAGCTTTTTCAATTTTCTAGTCTGATAATTTTTCTAATGGTGATAAGAATTTTTTTTTTGTATTAGGGTACTTTTTAAGGGACCTAGAATTTTAAAATAGAGCTGTACTTAAGCAACATTATAAAATAATTTGCCTTTGGAGTGCTCTACCTCCCCAATCCCCCTTCAGTCTGTCCCATTCTAGCTAGGAGAAATTTGATACCTCCAAAGGGTATTTGCATTTTTGTTTTAATTTTCTTTTTTTTTTTTTTTTTGTAGAGGATGCAATCAGGGTTAAATGACTTGCCCAGAGTCACACTACTAGCAAGTGGTTTAGTTTAAATTTGAGTTCAGGTCCTACTGAATGAAGGTCCAATGTTCTATCTACTGAGATGTCTAGCTGCCCCTAAAGCAGGAAATGTTAAAATTAAATATTTGTTCCTTTCATGTTGTAGGTTTTGTAGTGGAGATAAGAGAAACTTGGAGAATGTATTTTGTATTATTTATGCTCATGTCCAAACTTCAACTATGAGACCATTGAGGGATGTAGAATTCTTACATGTCTAGTACATATAAGCCCTTAGCAGAATTCCTCTGCATATAGTTGATGTTTAATAAATGTTCCCTGAATTAAACTAACTTGTTGCAAGTAATTTTGAATTAATACATATAAATATTTGTTCACATGAACACAGAAATGGAGGGGCTAAGTTATCAATTATTTTCATTTTAAAATGCCAAAAATGAATCTTATATAAAACTAAGCTGTAATAAGATGCAAAATTAAATAAAAACATATGCCTCACCATATGTGCTTTGATATGAAAATATTCTACAAATATATCTACAAGAGTAATTTTGAAGAAAAAGAGTTTGGACAAACCTTTCTCTTCAAAATTTCTCTTGTGTTTATTTAACATTTTGAATATCTCTATTTTTTTCTGTGATAGAATGCAAGTTTATTATTATTTTATTTTTGCCTTTGAATATCTGATACCTAGTACAGAAACTGGTATATACAATAATAGACACTTTCTATGAATGCTTATTGATTGATTTAAAGTAGTTACACATTTCTAAATCCTAGTATTCTAAAGTTAAGCTTCTGGACCACAAGTTCTTACAGGTCTTATTAAACTGGAATGCTTTTAAGAATGATCTTTATGATACCCTGAATCTTTTAACAAAATTAAACAACCAATAAAGAAACATCACCAAAAGATTGAAATGGTGGACCGTAGACATATTACTATCTACAAATTGACCTGAAAGATCCAGATTCTCTAAGAAAGTTGGTGACTTGTCTGACAGTTGTGTATTCACATAATGAGTTTTCCTGTTCTGCTTAAAGTATGATTTCCATGAATTAAAATATACCCATAATCAAACTTCCTTAGATTACTCCTCCAGACTCCTTCCCAGACTGACCTGCTTGGGAGATTTTGATACTGGAATCATTGTACTTTATTAGAAAATGCTGTTTTTGGTTAGTGATATCTCTCTTTATCATATTAATAGTGAAATTTTGTTAATCTTTTCTTAACACTTAGATTTTTTTAGGTACAGACTTTTCCACTAGAAGTAGGGTTGCATCTATCACTTTCTTCCATATCCTTCCTCCTCATTTTTGTTGATGTCTTGTGCAAGGTTAAGCTAGGAAACAATTTATCTAAATACCATAATAAACTCCCTACTAGGGGTTTTGACTTGACTTTGCTACTCCAATTTGTGAGAAGTCAATGGGGAAGAGGAGGAAGAAATGTTATATCAATACTTTCCCACGTGCTTTAAGTCCCTAAGCAAAAGAATAGTAGTTCTGCACTTCCTGCCATTCACTTGAGTGTGTGTATCTAGAGACCAAAAGCATCTTCATAAATGAGAATATGGATATCAGACTGTTTATTCGGAGCCTCTAGTTGATTACTTAGTAGTTAAAAGTTTCCTGGTTGACAACTTTCCTTTTCAACCTACAATAATAGTGCTTCACTCAGGCTTAGTCAAATATACATCTTAATTTCAACTTGAGCATTAATTGGCTTAAATACAAGGTTATTGTTCACCAAGAAAGTAAACATTTGGCTTTGTGGCACATAAGAATTGAGTCCTGTGCAAATCCTTTCCAATTTTACAGAAGTAGTTAGCAGATAAGCAGAAAAAACTAAAATTTATGCAGATCTAGGTCATCCGCAAATGTATTTAAATGTTGTTCTTAATATAAGATCTTTGTCCAGTCACCAGTGAAATGGAAGAATTTAACCATATTCATATATGAATCTATCCTACCCAGGACATAGTAGGTGCTTAATAAATGTTTATTAGTTGATTGAACCATGTGCTTCTTACCTGGATTATGTATCAAAATTGCATGGTTTGTGAAGATAGGAGATGGCTTTAATGAAAACATTATTTCATTAGTATAGAGACATATTCATTTCAAAAATGTTTGACAACAAAGAGACCTCCTAGTTTAAAAGATATGTATTTAAAATAACTAATAAAGAACAGTTGTTGACATAATGTGAATTTTCTGGATGCATCTGAAGAAATGAGTAAAGATTTCAAAGAAGAATATTTCAGAGAATTAGAAAAAGAAAAATAGTCAGAAGTGAAGAGGAATGCAAGATAATCCCTAAAAGTACTATTATTTTTAATAAAGAGGAAGTGAAATTAAAAATTAACCTACATAAGCATCAATATAAAAAAGCTTGTTAGGATTAGCTTTGATAATTTGAATTCATAATAGATAAGAATTAAAATATTATCTTCAAAGAAAATAACCGAAAAGACAAACCTAACAATTAAAAGGGTAAATGTAAATGACTAAATACTTCAACAAAATGGAAAATAATTACAGATTGAGTTTAAGGCAAAATCAGTAATATGCTGCCTATAGGAATTATTTCATTTTTAAAAAAATATGAATAGATTAAAAATACAAATTTGGGCTAAAATTGACTATGCCAGATGATGAAAACCAGCAATAACATTGTACTACATTTATATATTATAATTTATTTAGTTATTTCCAAACAGTTATTTCCATATTTTGTTTCTAGGATTTCATTATCCTTAATTGTTAAGAATTCAAATGGAAAGAGTAGGCATTGGATTTCATAAATACTACACATCATATGAAGAAGAAAAATGACTTATTTCAACAGGAGAGGGCTAAATTGCAGATGCAGGTCATTTCAGAATTAAGTATGGCCAAATCATCAAATAGTTTGAGCAAAGGTTAACTAACAAATTTTATTTTAAATTAAATAAGGAAAATAGATTTCTGGGGTGGAGCCAAGATGGTGCTGTGAAACTAGGAAACTCCTGGAGTTTTTCTAGAAACAACTTTAAATGAAGTCTCTACACAGACCCTAAAGTTACAGATCCCACCAAAAAAAGTTCTCAACTCAAGATGTCATAGAGGAATTTCAGTGAAGGTACTTCTGATGCAGGTAAAAGGGAAGTATAACCCAGAGGAGGCAGGAGAGTTGTAAAGCTAGTGGGAGACTCTTAGCTACAATACAGATCAGGTCAAGGCTTAGCAAGCCAGTGTTTCAGCAGTCCAGCAATGAAGGTCCCAATCCCAGCTCAAAAGTCAAAGTTTGAGACCTGGGTATGTTGTTTTAACAAGTGGGACTGGGTTGGGCTTCCCTAAGTAAGGGAACAAACTGCTGCACATGAAACACCTCAGGCAAGAACAAAGTCAGAGCTACCTTAAAGGAGAGAACGAATCACTGCATAAGCAATGCAATAGGGAATAAGCCAAGGAAAAGATCCATGTCCTTGTACAAAAAGCTTGGGACCATATTTCCTGTGCCCTAGGCGTGTAGCTCAATTATCAAAATGAGCAAAAAAGCAAAATATGAAGTACTAACAATAGATAGTTACTATTCTAATAGAAACAATAAAAACACCTCAGAAGAGGAAAGCATTGACAAAATGCCTACTTGTAAAGCCACAAAGGAGGTTATGAAGTGGTCTCAAATCCAAAGAGACCTCTGAGAAGACCTCAAAAAGAATTTTAAAAAAAGAGAGAGGAAGAAGAAAAACGGAGAAAAGAAATGAGAGTCAAACAGAAGAATTATGAAAAATTGAATGAAGAGATCAACTTCTTTAAAAGTAAAACTGACCAAATGAAAGAGGAAAACTACAATTTTTAGAACCAAAAATGACAAAATGGAAAAGGAATATAACTCATCAAAAATTAAAATTAACAAACTGGAAAAGGAATCACAGAAGCTAACTAAAGAAAATAAAAACCTAAAAATTAGAATTGAACAAATGGAAACTAATGACCTAGATTCCATGAAACAAAATCAAAAGGCTCAAAAAAAAATGGACATAAAAATGAACATAAGGAAAATATTTTAAAACAACCTACATTACATATTGTTAAGACACTGTTGGTTCCAAAAATGAAGAATTGATAAAAGGAAAAATATTTATTCTGTCACAGATTTTTTAGAGAAATTTAACTCATAGAAAACACTAATCCCAAAGAAAAGACCAAAGATCCCTTAACCACTTCAACTAAGACTTTGCTCAACAGAGACATGGGAGTCAATGGAATCATTAATTTGGAGCACAAGTTCAATTGGAAGTTATCCACAAGAAAACAAGTATTTATTATGTTACTACTATGTGATACTCTTCTAAGAGCCAGAATTACAACAAAAGACAGGAGAAAAATAAGTGGTGAGATCTGTATTTCTCATAGTCAATTCCCCCTTTATAGAGCTGCTAAAGTGGTATTCTATCTATCTGATCAAATCTCTCCCCTACTCAATCAGGGTTCCTACTTGTCTCTAGAATCAAAGGCAAATTTTTGTGTGTAGCATTTAAAACATTTTATAATCATTGTTCTAACCTAACTTTCAAAAGTTTAGTACACAGTTTTCCTTCATACACACTATAGTTCAAATAAATTGATTTTTTCCCCTATTCCTCATGTGTGCCATTTCTAGACAAAGTATTATAGTTCCAGAGAACTTTAGGAATTCTAGAACAAAGGTGAGTCCATGGCAGCAGCTCCTGTGTTAGTCAACTAGGTTTTGCCTGGGAGTAAGGACAACTGAGTTCAAACTTACCTATTATCTGGGTGTCCCTGGGAAGTTCACTTTATCTCTTTGTATCAGTTTCTTCATCTGTAAAATCAGGAACTTAGACTCAATGACTCAATGGCTTCTAAGGGTCCTTCTACCTTTAAATATATGATCATCTGAGATATAAAGAAAGAACTGTATGTCCTACCAAGAGAAACTAGAGCATTCCTCTCTACTGAGCAGAGATGTTGCCCAAGGCAAAGAAAAATCTTTCTCTGCAAAAAATTCTAGTAATGCCTGAGGATTATTACCATACTGCTATATTATACAGGAAAAAAAAAAAGAAATAATGAAAGGGAGGAGGGCAGAAAGATGCCCCTTCTGAAAAACTGTACTTGATTATGCAAAGAACAGAAACCACTAAGAAAATATAAGAGGCAATCCTACCAAAAGTCCAGACTACTATATGATTATAAATGACTGAGACTATTTAGGTCTTTGTTATGAACTGAGAACTAATTGGCGGCTTTTGTTTTTCATGAGCTCTGTTGTGAATTCTATGTGTTTGCTTCATTTTGGATATACATTTTGCTTTTCATCATTGAATATTTTGAAGTATTTGCTCACAAAGTGAGTAGGTAATAGTTCATGACGGATTCATGATCTGAGTATTTCAGAATTTGGGGGTGACTGTAATAATTTAGAATGGGTGAGAAAAACCATACAATGTACATAACCCATGTAATGTGAGAATCTCACAGTTCTGATGTGTAACTTGCTAAAGACAAAAGGCAAGAAATATTTTTAGCCTCCTGCTTAGTTGAAAGTAGGTCTTTTGACTACTAAGAATGTGAAATAACATAAATTCAAAATCAGTAAAATATCTTCAAGATAATGAAGAATAGAGCAAGGACAGATATAAAAAGCTAAAATCAGAGGAAATTTAGCCAGAAGCTGCCCATTTTTCTACTTATGTTTCATTTAAAATTAGTGATGAAGTAGCTAAATCTTTGGTCTTTCCATCTATCTAATGCTGATCACTTCCCCGGACAAAATTGTCCTTAGTTCTGTGTTTTATTAAAATAAAGTGCTTAATTTAACTGTCTCCTTTTCATAGTGAAGGAAATCTTGAGCTAATAAAAGGAAAATGAGTTCAATATAAAGGATAAGATTTAAATGATTCAAATACCTGTCTGCAAAAATCCTAATAAAATGTATATCCAGTGAAATTAAATCATATATCTTTCTTTCTCATTTTTACTTTCAATTCCTTTGCTTTCAGAGGAAGAGAAATTATATTATACTAGTTAGAGACCAAAGTGTTGGAATAGCACTATTTTCAGAGGAAATAGTTAATATGAGCCAGGAAATTAGAGTGTACAAATTTGAATGATTCTGGAAAATTCATCTGTGTTGAATGACTCTAAGAGCAAAATGACCTTTACTTTGACTAATGTAAAATGGAAAACTCCAATTATGTTATTTTAGAACAAGAACAAGGGAGCCAAGACTTTCAAAGAATGATAGAAGTCATGTATTTCAGTCTTATTTTAGAGAGGAGAAAAATGAAACCCAAAGGTACACAGATGGGGAGAGGGGACAAAATTGAAGTTATTTAGTTTTCAAATATCTTGGAGGTGCTAGGAATACAAATTCAAAACTGGGTTTATTGTGCCAAGGTCTCCTGATTTCCCAACAAGAGTGTCCTGGTAAAAGTTTAGCAACTGGCTCTCTGAAAAGTACAATACACTTTTTAATTAATTAATTATAACATTTTCCCATAATTTCATTGAGTCTAGGTCAAATCCAAGCCTTGAAGGTTGAATACTACAAAGTGTGGTGCAAAAAAAGATTAAAAAGTAATTTGAAAATATTTAGCAAATTTTTAAAAAAATAATTCAATAGAGAGTATTATTATATAGTTTTCTAAGTCATTATGCAGCAATCGGGAATCCTATTTGGTTTAGAGTTTTCTAAGTCAATCTACAGTCAAATGTGTTTAGTGGTCTCTGTTCTATTTGAGTTTACACCAGTGGTCTAAACAATCAACATAATAATAAATTAAGCCCTGACAAGCACTGTTTGTTGATTTCTAAGGTATAAATGTTCATACTGAAAATTTAGCGTGGGGGGGGGAGGGGGAAGGGAAGCAAGATTGGGGGAAAATGTAAAACTCAAATAATATCTTTAATAAAAAAATAAATTTAAATTAAAAAAAGAAAATTTAGCAAGCACAGGTTGGCTATATCGGATATATTTGCTCCCAAAGTCAATATTTCATTCACCTCTGAATAACTGGTTGCTATTTGATTTTGAGGTAACAGGAGGACAAAGAAGGAAGGATGTACATCTAGCAGCTGAAAAGTACTGAGGATAAAACTTTGAGGAAGGTCTACAATTAAGACTGTAGAAAAAGGAAAAGATAGAAGGGAAAAAATGAAAGAATCTTACAGAGAAGTAAAAAAGCAAGGATAATATAATGTCATAAAAATAAAGGAGGTAAATTTCATTGAGAGAATGATCAAAAGTCATAAAGAAGCTGAGGAAGATAAGAACTTTTAAAAAAGATGGCAGTGGGGTGTAGTTAAAGGAGAGCTGAATCTGAACTAAGAAAATCTGCTTCAGAATTCTGCTTCTGCCAATTATTCCTTTAGAACCTCAGCAAGTCATTTGACATATGCCTGTCTCAGTTTCCTCATTTTCAAAGCTCAGCAATTAGTCAAAAAGTATCCAAGATTCCTTCCAACTCAAATTCTATAATTCTAATAAAAATTGGATTAGGAAACCAATTGAATAAGGGGATATATTAATTCATGTGAATTAAAGAAAATTAGTTCTTATATTTCACAAGCATAATTTAAAGGTGATTAAAAATTATATGAAAGTAATGACTGAATCCAAATAGGAACTATAAAAAAGATACACATAGATATGTACAGTTATGTATGTTATGAACCTCTCTTGTATATGTAATTTTCTTGACTCTGAAAAAGTCAATACTAATGAAGGCTTTACCAGAGGTAAAGGAATTGTATGACATGCTCAATGGATTAAAAAATAATATTTTTATTTATTTAATTATTCTAGAGTAAGCTGCTCAATATCTCACTTTTATACTTCTAAATAAAATTATCTCTGACATAAAGAAATACATTTTTCTTTTTAGTATTGAGTTCTGCCCATTCAAAAACCACTAAATGTGCAATTAGGTGTGCAATTAAATACACCTTCAAATGAATAATTATCAAGGCATGAAATCATTTATATTCTGATAGTTCTTTATTCTGAAGGCACATTTTTATAACAATCAGAAGTAGTTCAGATTACATTTAGAAAAGTATTGACTGTTGTTGCTATTTCTCTCTGTATACACTTGCAAAACAATATTTTTCCTTTATCTTATTTTCAAGAAATTTGTATACATTTATTCTTGTGAAAAAGAAACATTATGTAGTTATTTTGAAATGATATCTCCAACTCTGTCTACAATTAGTTTTAATTAATAACTTCTATGGTAATTTTAGCAGGAGGTTCAGAGAAACAATGAAATTAACTTCTGTTTGGGGATGAATCCCTGGGTTTTAAGTAGAGACGAGTCATAAAACAGGATAATTAAATGGTTTGTCCAATTTAGATTTTATATAATCAGTGTCTGGTTGAAAGAGAAAAAATAAACAAGATTCATATCCTACTGTTCTGACTAATTGTAGAATCAAATTTGCAAACTGGGACTCTTGAAAGGAGTTTTTATAGTTCCATCATATAAATTTACCTGGATTTGATTTTTGATTAGGCTTAAAACATAGGTAGCTTCACCTGTCTTTAAGTCTACTTTGCCATAATTTTATTTCTCTCAATATAGAAATCATAGAATTTTTCTAAATGGGAACCTAAAGACATGCTAGGTATGATATGAGTAAGAGTTCTGGTTTTCTTACAAAATTGTTTTTTAAAAAAATCATGTAAAAACCTACCATAACAGTGTCTCTGTCTCTCTCTCTGTCTCTCTGTCTCTCTCTCTCTCTCTCTCTCTCTCTCTCATTATTGGTCTCACAGAACCCTGTGGTGTTATGGTAAAGCCTTAAGATCTTATGTACAATGTGTTGTTCTTTGTTTTAAAACACAACTAAAGCAATACTAATTTTCCTAAGAAGGTAGTGAAAATAAAGAAATAAAGATATAATTTTCCCCCACTCCAAGTTTTTTAGATTCCCTAAAATCTATCAGCTCGAATACCAGGTTAAGAACCCTATTCTTAAATAACACTTGTAAATTGTTCAGCAGAGAGCTAGCATATCTGATACATAGGGGAAAAGTTAATTATGTTTATTTTCTTAAAAACACAATCCCATTCTACAGCCTTTCTTGCTAATGATCTTGTACAAAACAGTAACAGAATAAATTTGTAAAATGTTTAATATAAATCGAATCTACAGGGGAAAAGATTAGTTGTCAATTGATATGTTTTGAATATCTCTCCATATAATAAAAATCTGTAATTTAAATTTCTCTTCTCCTGATTATATAACCTCAAATCATTCAGGCAGTGCACTTAGAACTCACTTGATAACCAAATATTTCTGTTACTTTTTCCTGACACTTTTCAAGGTTTGGGGTTGAGTGCTAACTAAATGTTGCTTATCTAGGAGAATGATGCACCTAATAAGTTTGTAGGATTTACTTGAATACTCCACATTATTCAATGTACAGCAGAGTATCCAAACACATTTGCTAAATTGTGGGATCAGATTAATAGTAAGTAATGAAAGCATAGGAGAGTATGGAAGGAAAGATGTGAAGATAGCTATATTTTTAGCTTGATTCTGGAGTATTATCTTAATCAAGTCTTTTATCACTTTATTTCTGTTTTCTCAACAACAAAATAGAGGAAATGTCCTATCTAGCTCAAAAATATGTTAAGTAAATGAAGATTTTGAACTGCTGCAAAGGGTCAAGGCAATTCAGACTCTAGACCAGGTGAATGCCAATTTAGGCTACATTGCATAGGTTACATTGAATTAAAATTTCTTTAAGTGTAGGGAGTAACACTGGGAGAGCACCAAAACCACATTGATACTTGATAAAAGCTTTTGATACTGTGGAAAATTAAGTGGAAGTCTATATATGCATGTCTTCAGAAATAAAAATATCTCACATGCACAGAGAACTTTTTACAAAGTACTTTGCCTACTTTACCTTATTTAATAATACAACCTCCTTGTGAGATTGGGATCATAGGGATTATTTTCATTTTATGTAAACTATTAAATAAAAATAACATGAAAAATTATTCAAATATATGTATACACCTATATGTATATATTCTTGCTTATTTCTAGTTCCCTATAATACTAAATTTGTACTAAAGCTAGATAAATTGCTTTCTAAATTACCATCACCCTAGTTATAACCAGTAAAAATATTTCAGGAAAAATCAAACCAATTATTTGGCAAAAGTGAGTCAGTTTTAAACTTACTTTTCTTTAAACTTTTTCTTGTCAAAATCTCTTTTTCTTCCTCTAATATCTGGGTTTAAAGAGGTCAGTTTCCTCCTTGGAAAACAAGAGACTTGCCTGAATTACTTTTTTGATAGCAACTGTAAATCTATTGTGACAGGATGACAGAGACATACTAGAGGGAAGAATCTCATGTTTATTGGAAATCTGTGGCCACCCAGGTCCAGACATCCTCAGTTAAGTCAGAAGGATTTTTGTCTTCCTAGTGGGTGACTGGGTGACATGAGGCAGGCACCATTAGTTGCTGTTAATCATCCTAATGACCTTTGTCTACTTCCTATAATAAGCTCTCTTAGAGAGCCCAATCTCAAAATCTAAGATACAGAATTTAGGAGAATCATTACACAAACATGTATTTTAGTCTAAATCTCCATTTGTGCTTTCTTACGACAAAACGCTGGAAATTAACACATGCAATCTAATTTTTTGTTGAGGGCCAAAACTCATGAAAATTTCCTCACATTAAAACTTAGATTTTTGTTATTTAGTCATTTCCAGTTGTGTTTGACCCTTTGTGAACCCACTGGGGATTTTCTTGGCAGAGATACTATTTCCTTCTCCAGATCATTTTACAAAGGAGGAAACTGAGGCAAACAGGGTTATGTGACTTGCCTAGGGTCACACATAGTATATTGGTACAGATTTGAACTCAGGAAGATGAGTTCCTAATTCCAAGTCCAGCTCTCTATCCAATCCATCCCCTATGTCACTGTATCTCCATCCTTTGCCACCTAGTTGTACACAATATATCAATTCAACCTGGCTATAATTTAAGTTCAACTTCATTTTTTAATTTTTTTTGCTTTTGCAAGGTAATGGGGTTAAATGACTTGCCCGAGGTCACACAGGTAATTACCAAGTGTCTGAGGCTGGATTTGAAGTCAGTTCCTTCTGATTCCAGTTCTATTTCACTGTGTCACCTAGCTGCCCTAAGTTCAGCTTTAAATACCCCAAGATCATCAAGTTCTCTTTCCTGAGAGTAAAGCCCTAGGGTTCAGTACTCCTCTTGCTGATATAATAGTAGTACAGTATGAAGTTGAACAAATGGTTCTAGAGACAATGCAAATAGGGAAGCAAATAAGTTGGTTCAGAAACAGATATCATAATAGAGCTGAAGATCAAATTCAGTCATCATTTTATTCTTTTTTGTTCTTTCCTTTTCAATTTTTCTTGGCATCAGAAATAATCAATGCCTTCTTAAATCATTGCTCCTCTTAATTAAACTGATATCACTCATTATTCAGAGGTACATTTCAAGTATAAGGCTCACTGAATTTTGGGGGTGTAAATCAACTTCTACTCAGTCAATGCTAATTTTATCTAGCTGTTCACCATACACATATAGAGACCATACATCTGGAAAGGATAACATACATAAGTTAATTTCTGTTTCAGGCAGGTTATATAATTGTTTTCTCATTTTTTTAAAATCTGAAATTAAGTCTTGAAATATTGATCATAAAGTTATATGAGCATTAAGAACTGAGAAATAAAATTGAAATCTGTTTATTAAACTATACTTATTATATCTTCATGCACAACTGTAAGCTCAAAAATACAATTGCTATTCTGATAGCACATTTATAACAGACAATATGTACAGTCAATTGAACCATGTCCATTATTTCTAGAAGCATTTTAAATCAGGTAATTAAGCATCTAAATCAATTCTTATCATTGCCACTGATAGAATAAAAGAGAGAACTGTATCTGTTTATTTTTCTGTATAAAATAAAACTAATACTAATCTGCCACTCCCTGATGCACACATTAAGATCTGTAGTTGACTGGGAGTTATATGGACATTATTATGATTAACAGTTTTAATACAAGTATGTTGTGAGCCACATAATCAAATCACAAATGAAAAGGTATATAATTAAACTTGTATGATTTAGTTATGGGAAGCAAATATGAATCATTAAGTATGAATTAGAAAAACAGTAACTGGCTAGTGAGATAGGAAGTAAAGATAAAGCATTAAGAAATACTATATTCAAGCAACTTATTTGCTGGAGACAGCTAGTTAAGGTTATTTACAATGAAGAAAAGAATGTAACAATTTCCTTAAGTTTCCCCAATGAATATTTTCTATTAAAATCAACTGTACATTTTCATTTTAATCTTTTAATATAACTTCCTATAAGAAGTGACAGATGAATAAAGTTACAATTTAGGACAAGGAAATTATCAGAAATAAACAATGAAGTGTTCCAAAAATCTTAGCAGCAGTCATCAAAACATTAATCAGTGAAGCAAAAAATATATTTCTAATAATAGCTCATGAATACCAGCTGGTTTGCAATGGAGGCCTGTCAGGCATTAAATCCAGCATAAATATATTTTGCTGATGATTTTTACTAGAAAAAATTCAAAAAACTTTAACTATCAAAGATAAGGTACTATGTCTTTTTTATATAATGACCAATTCATTGATAAAAAGGGCAAACCAATGTTAATAGTGCTTTGAATGAAGTACAATTTAATGTAAAAATAATAATTGTAAAATTATTTCTATAAAAGAGGGAAGTGTAATTTATATGGCCAAATACAAGCTATTTAGATAGGTTTGATACTAAAAGTATTTTATCCCACTAAGTAATTTATAAATTAAGATGTTCTTTTAAAAAAAAAGAATAAAGAAAAATTTCAGGAATATGTTGCCTTCATCTTTGGTCTCTATCCTAAAGGGCATATGCTTTGTTCATCTTGCCTATTTATATCATTCATAATTGCCTATTAGTTTTCTGGCTAAAACAAAAGATAATGAGGCTTGAGATATACTGTCTTTGCTCAACATACATTAGAGTGGCAGGATGAAAGAAACAATTCAAGAAGGCAAGAAAAAATATTTTTCAAAAGCTAGGACAAATTTAAATTAGTGACAATGGGTTGGGTGTGGGAGAATGAGGAAGGAGAGAGGAAAGGAATAGCAGAGAGACAGAAAACTTTTCAACTTTCTCTTGCAGAGTGAAAGGAGTATAGAAGAAAAAGTAAAAATAAATGAGTCATATGTTCTTCCAGATTTGGTGAATCCTGTTAATAGAATGAAACAGAAAGAGGCATAATTGTTATTCTAGCAGTTGACCAGCATATTATCTCTATCACCTATAGAGGATTTGTGTATCAAATCACTGATTACATACAATGCCTTGTTGCTCATTTTTGATGCTGAGAATGAAAAAACTACAAAGGAATATAATATAAGTCAGGTTTCAGTATTGCCTGATGAAATTCCACAACAGTATATGAAGGCTTGATTACTATCACAGATCCTAAATATTAGTAGACCATGGAGTGTACATTAAGATTAATCTTTTCCTAAAGGTGGTGCTCAATAAACCTGGTACACTTAGGCACACCTGGACATTGATCTATGCAGATTTATTACCAAAATTCATATTGATTTTTAGGAATTATAGAGCAAGATCTTGATTGTGTATCCTTTCTAAAAAACATAGTGCTCCTAGAGTTGATCTCATATTTACACTAAGGCACTCTGCCTCAGTTATTTGCATCAACTTATTATGGTTGTCCTAAAACACAATGTTGGAGAAAATAATTTTTTAAAAAAGGAAATTGCCAAGCTTTTAATTATTCAATATCTAGAGTTGGGAATGTGTTCATTGTAAGTTCAGCAATGAGAGGAAGTCTTTCTTAAGTATTAATTTAAAACCTACTTCTGCCCATATGAGGTGGGAAGTTTCCTAAAGCATACAAATGTAATCTGAGCTACAAACAAGTGAGGGGACATGAATCTTGATTGGTTAAGAAAACACTCAACTACAGCTCTGTGTGAGGGAAAAAGTGTTTAGGATAGTTTGTTAGACAAACTTCAAGAAAGTCAAAGAGAAAGCTTTACAATGCCTAACAGGAATTGCAGACATATAGTGAATATGACCCTCATTATGTTCCTTGACTTTTAATATATCTATTTCCAGAGGGAGAACACCCCCAACTTGGTGAGAATGCTCCTGATTTGAACTAAGATCTGATCTTTCTTCTAGTCAAAAAGTCCATTTAATCATCTGTTCTTTGGGTATGATCTAATAGGTGTAACTGTTCTGATTTTTATTGGTTGTTGGTTTTTATAAAGAACTAATTGTCATGGTCTTTTGTATAATCAGTATTTAGTGGGAAGAAGATAAACTAAGAACTATCCTCCTATCTTGAGAACTATCAGGGAAGTGGCTTTCATTATTTCATTCGCACCCTAGAATTGTATCTTCAGGATATAGTTGGTTGACAGAGCGGAAGTCAGAGATAAAATCTAGCCTGTACCTATCTTGGAGATTAGAAGAGCATTTACTCATCCTCAGAGGCCCTGGATGCTGCTTTCTGTCCTTTTCTCCACCTTTACCCCATTAGTAGGCTTTTGAGGGAAGGGGAATGGGATGTTGGCATGGTCCTACTCTCTGCAAAAGTGGAACAGGTTTCAGATTATATGTGGTTATATTCCATGTGTCAGCTGCATCTATATATTTCTATATTCATATACCTTACACTCATGAAGAGATTTATTTCAAAAGTAGGGATAAATTTAGATTCCACATTTTATCAAAATCTTATTTTTCTAATCTATAAATAAGGGAGTTCTCTCTCCAAAACTGTTTATGTTAGAAGTCAAGGGACACTGTGAGGGCCAGCTTCCCCATATGTCTGCAGGTCCTGTTTGCCATATTTAATATCCTTCTGGACAGGGTTGTTTTGAGTAAAAACAATTTGGGCATCTTTAAGGGTTATTTAAATGTAATTTTATCAAACTGAATAAATGGATCAATGAGGTATTCTGAAATCAAATATTTTTGTAGAAGGATAAGATATAAATTTAATGATTATAGGTGGCATTGGGTTACTAGTATTTGTCCAGGAGACATGACTGAAATGTACATCATTAGATAAGTCAACAAAAGTATTCCAAACCTGTGGTCACATACAATGAGCTAAAAAAAGATACCAATAATCACCCCCAAATTAGACATAAACCAATTAATAGTTATATTTATGATGCAATACCATGCAATGAGAGGAAGTCTTTCTAAAGTACTAAGTACTTGCTTATCAAACCAATTTAATGCCCACATAAAAAAATCTTATGAGACTTTTATTTAGCACAAATTATTTAGGCATAGTTGTAGTGATACTGATGAAAAGTGTCCTCCACCGCAAATAAATTCCATTCCTTAGATTATATTGTTCTTTAACAGTAAGCTATTAGTGTCTCAGATCCCAAATCAGTCATGCATCAGTAGTAGGAAAGCGGTTTATTTTCATTATATGTATTAGCCCTAAGAATTGGATAAATGGTTTAAATTCAGGAATCTGCATATAGAAACATACAATGCCACAAAACACTATTTTTAGATTAGCAGATGAGGGAATGGCACAGAAGAGTCATCTTTAATGAAAGAAAAATATAATAGAAATGAAATAGCTTGAGGAGGCTTTAAGAGCTCACTTTACTTTTTGGTTCAGGCATCTGATGTATTTTCCAAAGCAAATCTTTGGTTAAGGAGAATACCAATTATAAGGATAGATAGGCAAAAATAAGTTATCCCTAAGGTTATTAATTTTATTTCAAAATTACTTCTTGAACATTCTATGAATTTATCAATGATAAGGATTTTAAAGATAAAGGAATTTAATACAATATAGTGCAAGACAGAGAATCCTGGAATTTGGTGTCTCTGGGGGAAAAAATAATTCAATAATGAAAATAGTTAAAATGTGCATTTAAGAGTGATTATCACAAGTAAATAACTCGGTTGCTATCATGTTAATTTTAATATACACTTTACAAAAGACAATTATATTTTATATAAGGTAAATTTTCATATGCAGGCTTCTTTTTTTGGTAGTAAGTTTTATTTTTACAATTTGAAATGTTCACATTTGTTAATAAATATTAAGTTCATGTTAACAAAAGTCATAGTAAAAAGAGATAACTGAATATCATAATAATCTATAATAAATCAATAGAAAGAAATAGTTTGTTTACCATAGCTAGGTGACTGTTTCCTATTCAGCAATTTAAATGAAGATTAACAAACTAGAAAAATAGTGGGAGTGAGGAGTACCAAATATCCTTCCCCCCATTAGAAAGGAAAGAAATTGGGTGACTGCAATAGGGTTGCAGTTCCTAGTATCTAGAGCTATCCAAAAAATGAATGGAATGGCCCTCATTCATTTAATCAAAAGTAAAGCAAGTCATAATAAAGATATTTTTCAAATCTTTACATTGTCCAAAACATTTTATACAGTACTTTGGTGCACTGTATGTAAGGAGAATACACAGTTCTACCTTCAAGAAGTTTATACCACAGTAATGAAATAAGAAATTCATACAAATTAACTAATAAAAATGAGAAGAGTATGCTAATTATGAGCAGAGGTAAAACTAAGCAATTTTCAGATCTTAAAGGGGTGAAAGATCATAAATGGTTATGGTGTTTAGGCAAGTTATCATTTTAGTTGAACCTGGAAGAACAGAAAGGAAGAACAGAAGGTAGAGATGGAGATAAGGGCATTTTACATGCTGGAAATAGTAAGAATTAAAAGCTCAGAGGAGAAAAGGATTGGGGACTAATGATGAAATCGAATAGATTTTTTTAACCGGAATTTGGCATATGTTTGTAGAAGTAATGAAAATTAGCTTAAATTACAGCATGCAGAATCAGGAAAGTCAGAGTCAGCAAGTACTTATTGCTTCCCTACCCCTAAATCATCTTGTTTACATTTTCTATATATTCTATATATAATTATATATCATTGTCTGGTCTTTACTATTCCCCTTACTTGATTGTAAGCTCTTTATATGTAAAGCTTCATTTTTGTCTCTGTTATTCCCATAACTGATAGAAAATGAGCATTAAAGAGTAACTGTTAATTGCTAGATGGGTTTAAACTTAATTTGGTAGGTCTTTTAGGTTATATGAATATCAAGAGTATTATAGAGTATATTGTTACATTAGCAAAGGAGGGGTTAAATAACCTGAACTATAAAGTGACTTCTATTTTCATGAATCTCTGGTTAGCTTCCGAAATTTCATTGAGCTACATTCTTTGTAGGCAATGCTCAAACAGAGTATTGCTTTTTTTATCTCTGATTTACAGACTGTCTAATATAACAAGCCCCATTCTTAACTGTACTTTTAGAATTAACATATTGCATTAGATACTGAATATGAAAACAATTTATAGTAACATGAAAAAATACTCAAACAGTATTGATTAGAGAAAATACAAATGAACACAAACTTGAGATATCATTTTATATCTACCAGTTTGGTTAAAACAATTAAAGAGGAAAGTGATAAATGTTGGAGAAGGTATAGAAAAATTGGGATACTGAATTATTGTTGTTGGAATTGTGAACTGATGCAGTCATTTTGGAGAGCACTCTACAATTATGCCCAAAGAATTATTAAACTGTCTATATCCTTTGACCCAGAAATACCCTACTAGGTATATCACCAAAGTTGATTAGGGAAATAGGGAATCAACATTTGTAGTAGCTCTTTCTGTGGTGGCAAAAACTGGAAACTGCAGAGATATCCATCAGTTGGGCTCAATGATCTTAGAAAAGCATGAAAAGATTTGCATGAGATAATGAAGAGGAAAATAATCTATGACAAGAGAACATTTTATATAGTAACAGTAATATTGCTTTAAGATGTCTGAGCAAATAAATTACTCTATAACTATATTATAAATATTCAAATATACTATAAAGGACATATGAAGAAAAATTATATCTGTATCCAGAGAAATAGCTGAAAATAGAATGAAGTTTAGAAAAAAATTTACACACACACACACACACACACACCTATTTCTTTTTAATGATGGCCATCTCTAAGATTGGAGGGAGGGAAGGGGAAAAAAGAAATTTACCCAATAATTTTGTTTTAGATTCCAAAAGAATAACATATATATATATATATATATATATATATATATATATAATAGTTTTGTACAATTATTTTTGTACTATGTTATAGAAATGTTTGCTTTATTTTATAAAGTACAGATTAGATGATTAAAACATTGTTTTAAAAAGTACTAAGTAGGACTCCACACTGGGACTTCTATTAAATATTTCATTATTAATATGTATATGACTAGTAAAATTCACTTATTTTTCATAAAATTCCAGCATTGGAATAGATATTAAAAATTCTTAAGGCTAACCTCTAACCAAGGATAAACTCTTTTTGCTCCCTCCATACAAGTGATCATTTGACCTTTGCCTGAAGAACTCTAATAATGGAATTTCACTACCATTCAAAGTAACAAGAGAGATGTAATACTGAACAAATATTATTTCCCATACATATGTCATCATACTCTGCACCTAGTAATCACTTGATAAGTGTCTGTTGAATAGAATTGATTTTAAAAAAATTTAGAAAATGGTAATTTATGGTCATGTGAGGGAGGGATTATTTTTTTAATGGAGATACATCCATTGTTCCTATTGCTTAATTGTGACAATGAATAGGAACTATTAATCTTTGTCCCCAAACAGGACATTGAATATCAGGAAAGAAGTAATGTCATGAGTCTGGCTCATTAGGTAAAGATTCTTGAGTGCACTGGTGTGCATTAAAATGGAACATGCAAGTCAAAACTAGCTATTGAGCTAGTTTATTCTAAATCTAAATCAAAAATCTGAAACCAGAACACACGCATATAAATCTTCTGGTTTCAAGTTTTTGAAGTTTCTATTTAATACCATATTATCAATATTTTTTACTGAAATCAAGGTTTAGATTTGTACATCTAGAAATATGCTTAGAAGAAAACTGTGTAATATGCATGTCCAGATAATAAGCCTGAATGATATAAAGAATAGTGTAGGGAAGATCACCACTCACTAAGATGCTCAAAGTGGGCAGAGGCCTTGTCTTTGCTATAAAATTGGTGAGTTATCATTTTCAGTGCTTGAACAAAGGGAAGAGTAAATTAATATTCAGCCTAGAAATCTAGAAAAAATGATAGAGGCAAGTGATATAGTCTCAATGAGCTGTTCTTTATTGGACTCCTCAGTGTTGTCTCATAGTTCTATGAATCACTTTTGTATTTAATATATTTCCCCAGTATAACTGATTATCAATTAGTACTTTTGCTGTTTTGATTTAATTATGTTTAGGACGTATATTATTTTACTAAATCTGATGACAACAAAGAACCTAACTGTGCTTTTAAATGTTTGAACATTTTAGGTTGCTCACTAATTTAAAAATAATTAAATGCATATATATATATATATATATATATATATATAAATATATATATTTAAACACCTCCATGGAGTATTATAACTGTTCTCAACCTATAACATATGTAAAATTATTATACACATTTGAAGAATAGCATTAAGAAACTCTATCAACTTGCTGCCTTATTTTAAAAAATTCCTCTTGGTTTAGAAATAAGCTATAAATATACATACATATACATATTTGCTTCATATATATATATATATATATATATATATATGTATGTATATATATTCCCTTATACCCTGAATTTCAATTCTCCCAAGTTTTTTTCAAGTTGAAGGATTCATTTAAATCAGTGGTTTTCAAATAATTTAAGTCTCAGGGTCCCTTTCTCTTAAAAATTATTGAGAACCTCTAAAAGAAACTTTGGCTATGGAGTTTTTATAAATAATTACCATATTAGAAAATAAAGTGTCTTAGTTTTATTATGAAAATAGTTTTGGATTTGTGAACAACATGAAAGTGCCTCAGAGACCTTTTGCAAACTTAGAGTTATCTTATACCTATTATTGTTCATTCTCTTTCCCAAATACATGGAAAATGTTCTGGCAAGTTTATGAAAAACCACTGATAAGGTCACAAGGTATATAGAGAAATAATAATAGAAAAATAAAGGTGTGTTCTTTGTTATACCAACTGGGTCAAATCTCGTTAAAGTTTGGCCTTTGTAGAAATTTTTTAATAATAATAAAATATTTCCAAGTGAACATCCACAATTTACTAAAAAATGTACCTTACCTTATACAATTGTTGTATTCCTTTAAAAAGACAAACCTAAATTAGATTTTGGCAAATCAAAGACATTTTAAATTAATTCAGGGGGAAACAGTTATATTAAGAATGCAATAGTAATTTCATGATATAAATAATTAACATTTTTAATTTAAGATGTCTAAAGCATTAATTTATCTATGATGACTTATGTATAAATTTTATGTATAATTTTATGTGATACTAAGTATTTGTAAAAAAGGTTATTTTCTCAAGCAAATCTAACTGGTGAGCTCCAGTGCTCTAGAAAAAATAAGTCACAATTTAAGTAAATAATATATAGGTACCAAAATTCAGATAGAATTTGTGACTTTTGTTTTAATCAGAATCAAAATAAGAATTATTTCCGATCATATTATTTCATCAGTGGGGTATCTAAATTCCTTTTACATAATTTCTCCTAAATGTAGCACCTAATTTTCATCATTCAGATAATAATCTGAGAACTGAAAAAATGAAAACCGATTTGGCTTAAGAATCTGGGACTTCCCTTTTCTAGAGTTGGTTAGAGAATATAAGAACTAATTTAATCAATGGGAAATAAAAAGGACTAGATCAATTGTTTATTTGCCTTTTTTAAAGCTTTTTTTCCCCCCTGAAGGCAGGTTGAGGTTGTGATGTACAACAGATGCTGGGCTTCATAGAAAATCTACCTATCTAGATATTATCCTTGACTCCTCACTATCTTTCACTCTCTGTTTCCAATCTGTTACTAAGGCTTATTGATCTTACCTTTGCAACTTATCTCCAATATGCCCCCTATTCTTTTCTGAATATCACCCACCACCTTGGTACAAAGCTCTATCACCTTTGGTTACAATAGTTGATCTGTCTGACATAAGTCTTTCTCCCTATTCCAAGCCATCCTATACTCAGTAATCAAAATGACTCCTAAATCATAGATCTGACCATGTCATACACCACCCAACTCAATTAACTCCAATAAGTGCCTATCACCTCTAGGCTCAAATACAGTTTCCTTTGTTTGGTATTTAAAGTTCTTTATAACCTAGGCCTCTCTCTATACCTATACCTTTCAAATTTTCTCATACCTTATATCCTACCAACTATTTTTTGGTTCAATGACACTGGTTTTCTTGCTGTTCCACAAACAAGAGATTTTATCACTTGACTCAGAGCCTATTCATTGGTTGTCTACCATGCCTGACATTTTCTCTCTTTTATCTCTGCCTCCTAGCTTTCCTAGATTTCTAACTCCCAACTTACCATTCAAAATACAATCCTCTACAGAAAGTCTTTCCTATTCCTCTTAATTCTAGGACCTTCCATCTGTTAATTATATTTGTATTCTATGGTGTCTTTATGTCTGTGGTGTCTTTGTTATTGTCTCCCCCATTAGATTGTGAACTCTTAAAAGTGAGGTTTGTTTTCTGTTTTTCTTTGTATCTCTAGTGCAAAACCTGTGATATATATTTAATAAATGATGAGTGACTGTCTAGTGACTAGCACAATGGAAATTTGTATAACTTGCTTTGTGAAAATATTTCCCCTGATCTTTTTGGATACAGTTTTATGGCAAATACACTTAAATACATAAAAAATTAATACACACAATATAATAAGCCATAGAAAGATAAATGCACGTAAAATTCAAAAAGGTGTGTCTGAAACACCATTAACTCTTAGAACTGCAAACTAGTTACTGGCTTAGTTTCACAATAGCACATACAATAGTCTAATCAAAGTAATTAATGAGAAGACATTATTTATTCACTGCTATATTTTCCCCAAATTAGACTCAAACAACTTTATGTGAGGTATAGGTCTAGTGTGCTCACATAAGTCTCTCATATTTGTATGTATATATATATATATGTATACATATATATATACATGTATATGTTTACATATTTATATACCTGAGATTAAATAACTACTGAAATTACACATTATATGAAAAAAAGAGTAACTCTTACCAAATAGCCTTCTGTGTATTGAAAATGCACTCTGGAACTCTCTTCTGCTGTTGGACTTAAAGGTTTTGGGTCAGACATTGACCTCTGCATCATTTTTGCAGATTTAGGGCTTGCTGGTGGAACCTTTGCCATGTCTGGGTGCAATATTTTCTGAGGGCTGATATCATCAGTGATGGGTTTTTCATAAGGTACAAAGGCTGATTCCAAGGCTTTGCCTGATGAAATTGGAGAAATGGGTGAATAAAGAACTTTCGGAGATTTGGGTGGGGAAGGAACTAGCTGTAGTGTGGAATCTGCCCGAAGATGAGATGAATAACCTATTTCCAAAGGTGTTGGACGTTTTTTGTCTTTGGGTGAAGATGTGGCACTCAAATACTGAGGACTTTGTGCATCTGGGTCTGTTTCTGTTTGACATCCTAAACTTCCACCTTTGTATGTCTTTTCAGGAGCTGAAATGTGTTTGATTATTTCAACTTTTGCATCCACTCGAGCACGAATGGAAGGTGTTCTTATGGTCCCAACCGGTTCAGTCTGCACTGATATTTCTGCCACTGTTTGAACTGCTATGCTAGATACCTTGGAAAGGGGTTTTGTCTTATCAGTTTCAGTGGTGCTCTCACTATACTTCCCAGGACGTGGTTTTCTTCGTGATCTGCTGGGCATATCCCACTCATCCTGATCTTCATCATCAGTCTGGACACTTGTATCTACACTCTTTTTACTTCTCCTTCTTCTATTGGTATAATTTCTGTCAGCTCCATCTTCATCATCAGTTTGTACTCCACTGTCTACTATCTTCTTAAAACACCGGGGATCCTCACCCCCAGTTTCCTCAATCTCATCATATTGGCCACGCAACTTGGCTCCAGAGGTTCTTTTTTTAAGTTGCTTTTCATCCTTCACAACAACATCATTTAGAGGCATTTCTGAAACAGTACTCAGTATGCCAGGTGGAGCAATGTATTGAGTAACACCATCTGATTGAACCGTGTACCAACCTTGGCTCTGTGGGATTTCAATGGCCACCACAGTTGAAGCTGTAGTGGTGACATCTTCAGCAGGCCAAAATTGGTTGCTTTCCACAGCTGGATACTGACCTTCCAGAATTGCTTGTTCAGTGGTTGTTTGTGGTGAGCCTGTTCCTGAAGGATCATAGTTATATTGGTATATCTGGCGGATCTTTTGCTCTTCTAGTTGCTGGTGAAGTTGCTGCTGAAGTTGTTGGATTTGTTCAAGTTGTAGCTGCTGCTGTGCTAGTGTTTCTTGCCTCATCATGAACTGAGCTTGTCTCTCTTCTTCTTGCTGTAGGAGGAGGTGCTGCTTCATAGACTGCAACTCCTCCAGTTTCTTTTGAACCATAAACTTTTCCTGCTCTCGGAATCTTTGTATTTCTTGTCGTTCCCACTCTAACTCCTCAGCAAAACGTTGTTGCTTAATTTTCTCAAGCTCTAGGAGCTCCCTCTCCAAATCAAGTTGCTGCTGCTTATCTTCTTCAGTCCCAATGACAAGAGTACTGTCATCTCCCAGGACTTCAGGAAATACCTCAGATGCTGTGGTCAAAGCGGGAATAACATCAATGGCCTCAGCAGAGAGACTTTCCACAGTCATGGTTTGCAAACTTGTTTCAATATCTATAGCAGCCACAGAACTGTCCTTATCAGATGCTCCTGTTGTTAGGAAACCATACGATCTAGGTAATGGTTGGGTCTGCTGCAAAGCAGCCAAAGATGTTATTGTATCAGTTGTGTGAATGCCAGGCAAATCCCTCACAGTGGTGCTGAAAATAGAGCCAGGCTGAGTAGTGATTGGAAATGTAGAAGGGACTGGTGTTGCTACTGAAGAATAGACTACACCATTAGAGGATCTCAAAACATTCCCCATGCCATATGGGGATCCTGGTGGAGGGGTCATTCTTGCTGTAGAATACTGTGGTGCACTAATACCAGTGCCTGAAATAACTTGTCGAGTCTCAGGATAAGGACCTGTGGTCTTGCTTGAATAATCCATTACCTCACCTGAAATACAGGGTAGAGTTATAGTCCAGTTCCAAGAAAGAATGGTTCTTTGTGTGTCTGAAAGCCCTCTCATCTTGATGAAAATAATGGAGAGAACTGCATGCAAATCCACAGTTTAGCCTACTTATATGCGAAGAGAAAGCAATGTTGAACATGCAGGCACATGCAGGCAGTTAGGGCAGAACAGAAGTAAAATGAGGAAATTAAAAAAAATGCATGTGTACTCCACAATATGCTGCCATACCATTGAAAAGAAAGGAAAAAAAACATAATGAAAAAAAGGATTATAATTTCATCCTGAAATGAGATGAGCGACCCCATAATGATATTTCAATGAAAGATCTGCTGCCATGTCATACTGACCTGTAGTTACTCTTCCAGAAGTTAGATCTACTGCTGTATCAGCCCCTCCAGTATAATCAAAGGTATTCTTACTTTTATAAAGAAAAACTCCAGTGTCTGCTAAATTTGTGTCAGACATAGAAGGTTTCATGCCCCCAATGCCTCTATAACCATATGGCCCGGATCGATCATATTGGTAGTGATCATCCCTATAACCAAAACGATCTTCAGGAAGAGTGGTTGCAGGTTGTTGTGTTGTACAGCTTCTTCCAAATGGTAACTTATAAACAACATCACAGCAAACTGCTCTTCTTCCTGCAGTCAAATCCACTGGTTTTTCATCATCTTCTATGACTGTAGTCACAACACCTGAAGTAGATTCATCCACTGTGACTACAGTTCGGTGAGACTTTGTAGTGCTGAGATCCACTGCACCACCATCTTGGGACCCCTGAGATGTGGTGAGATCAGTCCATCCATTTGTAACACTAGCAGGCGGTGCAGTGATTGGTTTGGTGGCAGGCAGTGTTACTGCATGGGCAGAAGTACTTAGAGATAAGTTTATTGGTGCTTCTTCCCGAAGTGTAGGGAAGACTTGGACACTTGTTTTTCTGTAGGTAGGCTCAATATGTTTGGATGTTGTTAACTGAAGTGGATGATCTGCCCCAACTAGACTTTCTGTCCTCGTGGTATAACTTACAGTACTTGAACATGTCACAACAGCCATAGTTTCTGTGACTAGGGATAGTGGAGTCACTACTGATGATGTTGCACTGAGGTTTATAATAGCAGGTTGGACAGTACTGATTTGTCTGCCATATGTCTCACTTACTGTAGTCTGCCTTCTCACATCTGCTGGAGAAGCAGACAAATCCATGCAGCTTCCAGATATTTCACCCTCAACCTTTGGTACCATACGTAGATCAATAACATCCCCAAAGAGCTGGAATGTTCCATTTTCTTTATATCTTGGTTTCTCCAATGCTAAGGGTTCTTGAAGCATGGGCTCTGGAGGAATTGTTATAGAAACGCTACCTGAATCAATACTAGGCACTGTGCTATCTGCTAATGAAACCATGGTTCTGGTCACTTCACTTGAGGATAATGGAGCCACTGAACCTGGACCTACATGGACTGAAGACTGTGTTGTGACTGGGGCAACATAGAAAGTCTGTAAAGCACCCAAGGTATACAGGCTCTGATCTGATATGCTTTGAATGTCCACACCTTTCACAGGAAGAACTGCAGTAAATGCAGGTTCAATAGAAACCAGTTCCTTAGAAGGTGACACCAAAGGCCAGCTGGTCACTGCCTGACTTGTTAAAGAATCTGTTGGAGTTCCCGGTTCAGATGGTAATGTTATAACAACATAAGTCTCCATAAGTGATTTGGAAAATCTTGGTGAGGACTTGTTAGAATGTGGTGACAAGGGGGATGTAGGAGATGGCAATTTATAATCTGCTGAAGTCACTAAATTCAATGTCATACTTGAAGTTAAGGATAAACCTGCTGGTTTGGGATGTGTATCCACTGACATCTGTGTTGTTACTGGAGGCTGAGGAACTACTGGTTTAGGAGCAATTGGAGGTTTGGTTCCCTCAACAGACCTGTGAGTAAATACGAGTCCTGATGGAATAGTAGATGGCTTAGGAGGAACAGGAGGTGGTGCAGGGGTGTATACTTTTGTTAGAGGTGTCACATTGTTCCTTGGTATAGCAGTGGGATGCATAGTAGCAACAGTGTCAACTGAAGGTACAACAGCAGCTGATGTCACTGGAGAAGCTTTGATTGACTTCTTTTTAGGATAGATAGCAGGTTTTGGTGGAGTTGGAGGGGGAAGAGGAGGAGGTGGAGGTGGTGGAGGAGGAGGTGGTGGTGGTGGAGGAGGGGGAGGAGGAGGAGGAGGTGGAGCAGGTGGAGGTTGAACAGATGAATCCAAAGAAGAACTTCTCCAAAGAAGAGGTGTTCTAGATGTCACAGCAGGAATTGAACATGTCATAGATGGTAATTGTGATACAGTATCTGTCACCTCTCTAGAAAGAGAAGAAATTGTTGACACTTGATCACTAACTGGAATTGCAATGTTACTCGGAGTTGACTGAATAGGCACAGAATCTATGGAGCTAATTCTACGCAGTGAAGGTACAGGTGGCTTAATTTTATCTTTGTAAGTTTCCAGCATGACACCATTTCCATTTATACTCTTGGTTCTCCTTACTGAATCTCTTTCTTTAGATACAGATGAATCAACAGAAAAAGATTCAGAAATAGACTCTTTTGGTTTGGCTTCAGGTACTGTGACAGACAGTGAGACCTCAGGAAGAGAAATTGGGACAAGATCAACACTTGTTTTAGGAGGAGGTTGAACAGGCTCATCTAAAGATATATCTATTCCTGTATATACTATTGTGTCTATTGTAAAGGGAGGTAATGATGGAATCTTTTCAGAATCCTGAAGTTTTACTAGTTGGCCCACAGTATCTGTAAAAACAGCAGTTGTGGTTTCTGGTGCAGTAACAGGTGAGGAGCTATCTGTTGTACAAACTGATGAAATGGATGATGTAAGAGAAGGCGTGTCAGATGGTAGCACAGATGTTGCACTTTCTGAGGGCTCAGAGTATGCTAAAATTGATGATTCATGAGCAATTATCTCTTGAATTTCTCTGGTATAATCAGTTATATATTCATCCTCTATTTCCTCTGGCGAAAAGTGCTGTGTTATTTTCACATCTGGAATAGAAAGTGTTGCACTACTAGTTGAGTCTGTAAGTGAGGCTCCTGAGAGAATACTAGATGTCAGTGAGGTATCTGGCATTTTGTCGAAGTCTATTGTAGGTTCTGTTATATCATGCTCAGTAACTGGCTGAGTTGGACTAGACCCTGGCGTTAGCTGCATTTGTTGCCTCTTCATGAGTTCCTCATAGGCTGCATCTGCATCTAATAACTGTTTTTCTTCACTTGTTGATGTTACCATGGTACCTAGATCCACAATTTCATGACTCTCGGGGATTATATATGAGCTTGATACAATATCTTCTTGAGGCACCATAGAGTGTAAACTCTCTAGCTCATAAAATTCTTTCTGCAAATCTGAGATTTTCTGCATAGGATCTTCATAGATTTCCTCTGGAAGTCTCATTTTTCTGTCTCTCCCTCCTGGCTGAATAAATTCACTACTCTCATCTTGTCTTGTTAATAGACTGCTATCAACAGCAACACTGTATGTATCTTCTACCAGAGATTCATAAATATAATCCTCTATTAGCATCCCACCATACAATGGTTCCTTTTCAAACACTTCATCCTTTTCTGCTGGAGTTGGAAATGCTTTTGACTTGTGGGATTTATGCATCATTTCTTCATACATTTCCTCAGCACTTTTTAATACCTTTTGACCACCTTCTTTTTGAATTGCAATAGATTGCTCATCTGTTGGAGAATATAAAGAAACAGCTGTGGGCAATTTATAAACTTTTTGTACTTCTATTATTTTTTCTGGGCTAATTTCAAACCCTTCTGGATCTGATTCTATACTTGGTGAATATTCAGAGCAAGAGGATCGATGCAATTCTTCCATCTCTGCAGCTTGACGCAATTCTTCTGTGGGAGATGCATCTTCAATTGGAGAGAGATTGCTGGGTGGTGTCTTTGGCCTTTCTCTTCTTCTTTGAGCCCGAAGTTCATCTTTGTCTTTCTTTGACTTTTTACTGGAACTTTTTCTTTGTTGCTGTTCTAATTCACGTTGTTTTTCTTGCTCCTTTAATAATTCTTCCTCTTCTCTCATCTCCTCTTCTTCTGAAGAATCTTCAATAGTGGGAAGAAGAGGACCATGTGAACGGTGTCTAGATTTACGTTGCTTGCTCTCTCCTTTTTTGTGGCTAGGACTACTGTCACTGTCCTCATCAAGAGATGACACTGATGTGGGAGATGTGCCAGGTGTGAAACTAGAGGCATGCAGACTAGAAGATCCTTCTCCTCGTGACCTATCTTCTGGTGAATCGGTAAGACTTTCCATTTCAAGTTCTGGTTCTTCATCAAAATATAAACTTGCTTTCTTTTGCACAGTGTCTTCAGAGTATTTATCTGTCACTGTGCTATTCAATTCAATGGTTTTAAACCTTCTAAGACCTCCTCCACCAGTTACAGTCAGTTCTTCACTCTCCTGACTTTTAGTTTCTCTGTATTTTATTTCTGGGCTCTCATCAAATGTCTCATCATCTTCATCATGCCAGGAATGGCGTCTCCCTGCATCATCATCAAAACTTGTACTACTTTTTCTTGTGAGTCGTCTATGCTTTCCCATTATCCCTTTCCCCTTTCCTTTTGTTTCTTCCTTCTTCTGGCTCTCACTAACACTGATTTCTTTGAGCTGTTTCCTGATGAATTCATCATCATCAGAACCTGACACATCTTCATCAGCACTCATCTCTATGATCTGTTTCCGAATGAAGTCTTCATCATCACCTGAACCTTGACTGTCTTCCTGCTTATACTCATCACTGCTTGAAGAACCAACACTAGTTCTTCTTTTCCTTCTTGAGACAGGAGAGTTTTCACTTTCACTGCTATCTTCTAGTGAATCATAACGCTGCCTTCTGGCTGACATATCATCAACAAAGTCAGTTTTTTCTCTGAGGCCCTTTATGGAAGGAATATGTTCTTTATCACCTCTCACAAGGATATCTTTCTTTTCTTCATGAACCTCCTTGAGCTCATCTTCTTCTGAACTATAAGATTCCAGAATGACAGGAAAATCCTTGGTTTTCTGTTGATCTCTGGGCTGCTCAGGAAGCCCACCATATAATTCTTTTTTCTTTTCTGATTTTTCTTCTATAAGTGAATTTGCTTGAGCTTCCAAAATGGACAGAACAGTACTTTCCAACTTTGCTAGATCTGAAGGACTTGTAGGACTACTTTCTTGAGAATGAGAATCTTTTTTGAGTTCCTGTGCCAAATCCTTTTCATCACCTGGGATGAGACTTGGAATTTCACCAAGAGAACCTGATATTCCATCAGAAGAATATCCTGTATCACTTAAACCTTGAGGGCTTTTCTGTTGCTGAGAACTTGATGTATCTGATTTATCATCTTCCTTTTCCTAGGAAAAAGAGATATAGCAAAATTTAATATTATTGAATTACTATATTTATGAACTCCAACTAATTCAAGAAATATTTATTAATTCTCATGTGAATTGAAGTTGAATTATCAATCAGTTTGAAAAAAATTGGTTAAACAAAAAATTGAAAAATCAGAAATGATTATAAAATACAATATCAAAAATGCTACTCATAAAGATGATTTCCGCTTAAATTTATAAAAAAATTTATAGTTTTATTAGATTTACCATTTGATGATAGCTTTTCCCACTGGAGATTGAATTCATATGAACAACAATTTACAGGTCAACTACTTTTATGCCATTTTACTATGCTATTTTATGCAAAATATGATGGCATTTCAATTTTATCTGAAATAGCTCTCTCCTTTTAAAGACTAATAAGCAAAGCCCTATAGAGGGGAATTGGGAATTATCAAGGTCCAATACATACATATATATATATATATATATATATATATATATATATATATATATATATATATTTGGAGAGAGAGAGGGAGAGAGAGACAGAGAGAGATGAGAACCAAGGTTTTGAATCCTTTACTCCCACTCCAAATTCAGTGTCTTTTTCTTGAGTTAAGACACATACAACAATATATCCATAGTATTTATTTAACAGTATATTTCAAGTTATGAAAGAATATATTCTCAACTAGAATTGTTCCATGGTTCTGCAGTATGATTTAGAGTAAGAAAACCAGGGTTTGGGTGTTAGCTCTGTAATTTATTAATTGTTTAGGAGGTATGAGAGGTATGAAATATCAATAGATTTTTAATATTGAGAAACAGGCAGCAAAAAAAATAATCTCAAAGGAACAGCCAGGTGAAGAGAACACTAGCTCTGTAGTCAGGAGGACCTGAGTTCAAATCGGGCCTCAGACAGATAATTACCTAGCTGTGTGACCTTGGGCAAATCACTTAACTCCATTGCCTTTCAAAAACTTAAAAACAAAACAAAAACTACCCCCTAAAACCTTATTTACTTTTAGGTTGAATGAAGAGAGAGAGAGAGTCAAATTTTCTAAAGAGAAGAAATGTGAATATTTGTCAGGGTTTTGAAGAGAGACTTCTTATTTACTGATAAGTTAAGTTATTTAATATCTGGGGTTGCCCAATTCTGAATTTCCATGATTTCAAGAATGGTCTTGGGCAAATCCCTAAGCTTCTTTGTCTCTCAGCTATAAAAGAGGTATAAAGATGCTATTTTGCTTACATTACAGGATAAAATTAAAAGAAAATGAGAAATGTGGGCATTGGTACAATATCTATAAAGTCCTTAGAAATGATACAATTTTTACTGTTATTTATTGGATCTAATGAAAGGGACACTTGAAGTTTATGTTCCCCAGTATAAAATCTTTCCTTTAACTTGACAAAAATCAAAACCAACAACCAAAAAACTCAACAAAACACCAAACAAAAAAGCAAATAATTTCTTCATAAGTTCAGCAATACTCTCATTTTTTCTGTATAAATTTTAAAACACATTTAAAAGATGGTATTGATAAAATTTTTTGATTATCAAAAAAAACTTTGTCTCTATTATACCTTTTGATGATAGCTTCTTCCAGTGTTGATAAAAAGTTATAATGATGTTTTCTATACTCTAGGTGATATAAAACCTTTTATCCTTAAGGAGAAAAAAAAATACCATCCAGTCTTTATGGAAGAAACACATAATTTAATGATTAAAATGAAGGATCTAAAAGATTTTTGAAATAACAGTTCTATCTATATTTTTAGGATTATCATTTCAAACTAGTATTGAAAGGCAATTTATATTATAATATGAAAAATCTGCATCAAATTTCTTAACACAGTATTACACATGTTAGGGAAACTTTTCTATTCAGTTGATAAAATGAGAAAAACACAAGTACCTCAAAGAACCCCCTTTATATTCTAGAAGGAGATATGTTCGATTAAGATCTTCCTTTGACTTTATTGAATTCTCTTCAGACTAACAATATTCCTCTGTATTTGGAAGCCTTTGTCACCATTAGAAAAAGAAGGCATGTGATAGTTTCTGGTTGAATGGGTTCTAGTATATTGTCTTTTTAATCACCCACCCTCTCTCATTTTAAGGGAATAACATTCAGAAAGAATATAAAGTCAGCACATTCAACAGAAAAAAAATCAGTTTAACCACATGTAGAGAAAATAGTTTGTATCTCTCCACATGTACCTTGAATGTATTTGTATAGGCCATCCTCTATACCATATGTGGATCCATGAGAAACACAAATTATTTTTTCCTAAGGGGTTATGAAGAAAGTATTTATTATTCTACACATTAAAATGCTTATGTTCTAGTATAATTTATAACTTAAATGCATAATATATATTTTGTAAAGTTCTACTTTATATACATTCATTTAATGTTATATATATATGCATGCTTGTACAAATATATATATATATATATATATATACATACACATGCACACATACACATATATACAGAGAAATAAAGATAGAAAGATGGATGATAGGGAATGAAATTGTGATTTCCACTTTATAGAGTTTCCTATAATGAAGAAACTCACTTTACAAATGCAGCATGGTATTTTCTCTGTGATGAATAGTTTTAGAAAATTCTCTAAAACCTCAAGAGGACAAATTATTTCTGGGGTCACAGAGTCACACACACACACATGCATAAAATACATTCAAGGTACATGTGGAGAGATAAAACTATTTTCTCTACATGTGGTTAAACTGATTTTTTTGATATATATATGTATATATCTCAGAAATGGAGCTTGATCTCATATATTCTTGGTTCTTTAAGACCCAGGCTTTATGTATTGCATACTACCTGTCACTATTCATTCTTATTCTCATTCTCTCTCTCTTTTTGTCACATAATGATTCTATATACACATTTATGCACATGCACAATTATACATATATAAACATAAAACATGATGTGCAAGGATATACACACCCAAATGTATGTGCCCACATCTATATTAAATTTATCAACATATAATGATGTATACTAAATGTAGAAAAAAATGTTTTAAAGGAGCTTAGATCAGATATTGGGAATATTTGAAGGATCTGTGATTTTGCCAGTGCAAAGTTCTCACCAGTTATAGTAACTTCTTCCATCAATTCAAAAAATCAAAAAATAACCTGTCTGTGACTTCCTGATTGAAATTGGGAAACTGTTACATGAACACAGAAATTAAAAAAAAAAAACAAACGAATTGTGTCATCCAGTATCAGTCAAACTTAAATCCAGGTCTTCCTGAAAGGAGGTCCAGAATTCTTTCTACAATGACTTTTCAACTGATCCAATATGAGGTCTTTACTGACCTTTTATAAAAGTGAGAGCTGACCACTTTAATATAATTAAATATAAGTAAAAAACAACTTGTGGGTCACTAATTGCCTGTAAAATGAGATGTAGAAGGAAGTAGTAAACTATTCCAGGATCTTTGCCAAGAAAATCATTAATGTAATCACAAAGTATAGGACATAAATTTAAAAAAAAATGACTGAAATGAATATCTTTGATAATCACAGCAACAAAAAAATTATTTCCCAGCCCTTTTTGACCTTAAGATTTTCTATTGAATAAAATCTAGAGTTAACTTTTTAAACATTTTAAAAGACTGCATTCAATTAAAAGCTAGATGGCAAAGCAAATAGAGTACTGGTTGTGGAATCAGGAGGACAACAGTTCAAATTCAGCCTCAGACACTTGATGCTATCTAGCTGCATGATCTTGGGCAAGGCACTTAAACCAGATTACCTTTCATTCAGGAGCATCTCCACTTGTCCTAATTCATATTTGGCTACTAGACCCAGAGGACACTGGAGGAAAAAGTGAGTCTGGTGATTTAGTATAGCCTCCCTCTTTCAGATTCAATTTGTGTGCTTGTCATGGCATCACCTCTCTGATATTATGGTCCTCTTCAAGAATGAAGGGCAAACATCATAGTTTGCTTTGTAGAGCTACTATGTTACTCTATTCAAATAAAAGCAAATATTTAACTTTCAATGATATTCTAATTTTAGTTAAAATGTAAAAGATTTTTAGCTCCTTTACTCATGATGGGAAAATCTAGATAGGTCAAACTCAGTGGCATTCAATTCATGAACTGAAACCGTAATACTCATAAACAAAAGACTGTGCCACATATTTTGGTGGGGAGAAAAATTATAGAAACTTAAATCTAATATTTCCATACAAAATTCTAAATCAAAGATATCCAAAGCTATATCCATGTGAGTAGTATATTGACTTGGAAAATACAAATTAGCATTATTGATAGTGCATTATATTTTTATTTATTTTCTTAAACATTTCCCAATTACATTTTTCATCTTTTCAAGAGTAATGGGGAATTTTGTGGGCTGCTTGTTTGCTACCTGAAAGCTGCAAATTTTGGCTCTCTTTTTGATCATTCATTATCAAATACTTATTGAATTCCTTCCCTTTATGCTCTCTTACAAAATCTATTTATTTTTAATCCTTGTTTTATCTATC
Organism: Macrotis lagotis; assembly: GCF_037893015.1. Classification (NCBI taxonomy): domain Eukaryota; kingdom Metazoa; phylum Chordata; class Mammalia; order Peramelemorphia; family Peramelidae; genus Macrotis; species Macrotis lagotis. The sequence goes on from NC_133664.1 coordinate 164,838,965, forward strand.
AAAATGTGTTTCCATTAATATTTAATTATAACAATTTTCATTTCTTCCAAGGTCTGAATATTGCTTACACCATCATTGTGGCCCACTATGATTGAAGGGACACATGTATGACATTGCTAACTGAGGGGAACACTGCCCTTTATGTCCTTGAAAAGGTAATTAGCTAAAGGAAGACTGGTTCTGAAGTAAGAGGAACTGGGTGCTACTCCTACCTTGGTTGATACCCATGGATAACCTTGTTCAAGGTTCTTTAATTCTTGTCCTCACGTTTGCTCATTTGTCAAATGAGGGATTTGGATAAGTCTTTGACTTCCCTCTTAAAATAGGAATTCAGAATCCTATAATATGCATAAACTTGACCTAAAGTATAACTTTACTAACTTTGCTTTCTTGCCCAAGCAAGACAAAACATAGGGTAAAAAGACATAAAACATAGGCTTATTAATTTCTCAACTATTTTAGAGGTAAAAAGCATATAAATTTTTGTGTGACTTCATACAAGGAAAGAAAAATGTGATCTGCTCTCAAGTAATTTTATACTCAACAGGAAACCTAGATCCTCTTTTCAATACAATGCAATTTTAATTCAACAACCACTTAGTAAACTACCTTCTATGTTCATGGACAGCTCTATAATATAATGGATAGAACAGGATAACTCATTTTCATGAGTTCAGAATGGGCATGTCACTTAACCCTGTTTGATTCAGTTCTTCTTCTGTAAAATTAGATGGAGAAGTAAATGAAAAACTATTCCAGTAGCTTTGCCAAGGAAACATTTAACAGGGACAAAAAGAGACGGACATGACAAAAATGATTTGACAACTACACCACAACAACAGCCATGTGTAAGAATTATCTTAAAAGTTGGAAGGAATATATAGCTATATAAAACATCATTAATTAGGTTGCAAAATAAAATATTGCAAAAACATGAGAAATTGTAAGCACTATGAAATTTAAGGAAAGAAAAAAAAACATTTCAAGGAAAGATGATTTTAGGAAGGGAAGAGCAATTTTTTCAATTTATTATCAGAGGTTATATTCTCAGGTACTTTTGCTCCTAGCAGAAAATGAGAATTTTTGAGAAATCTCAAGAAAGAAAAAAATTGAGGGAAGGATGAAAATTATCTTAAAATATCTCTTAAAAATCTTGTACTAAATTTATCTTTGCAATCCTTTTCCTATTTAAATGACTAACCAAGACTTAGCTGTACTTCAATAATAGTCTTTGAACAGCACTTCAAATGAGATGTGAATCTTGCATAAAAGTTATTAGTAATTAGCATTTATGTGAAGACTTTATGATTTGTTGCTCTTACTGGAGGTAGTTAATGGGAAGGAGTGTAGTTAAAGCATTTAATGTTTTCTTGACTTTAATATTATTGTATAGTCTTTTGAGAAAAACATTTTTATTTTAATTTTGAAAGCACATTACCATTAAAATCTATTACACAAAACTTGTATTTTTATAATGCATTGTTCCCATGTTGAGAATCACAACCACTTGGGTCTTTCTGTTGTGGCAAGATGAAATGATTACTCAAAGTCGACAGAGTCTAAATTTCATTCTCACTTCCTACCAGAAGTAGGAAAAAAATGGAGTTAAATCGCATTTTTCTTTCAGTTTTACACTGCCATATTCTACATATCATATGCAGTTATACAAGAATGGTAAAAAATGTAGGAAGCCCATCTCTAGTAACAGAGAATAGACTAAAATTCTACACTTGTAAGAATAACAAGGCACATGTTTCTATGATTGGGGCTTTTTTACAGACTTTCTAGTACCACTGATTTGGAGATAAAAAAAATTTTCTGGCTAGTTATAAGGCCCTATCTTCAGGTGTTTGCTTTACATGTCACTTTCTTTACTCTGTCATAATTCTTGATATCCAGATTCAAAATGATAGGTAGAATTTCTTCCACCTTTGTTAACTCCAAGCTTGGATATGATTAAAGAATTCATTTTTTTCCTCCCCAGTTTACCATGTCTCACCTGTAAAGAATGGTACTTACTCCCAGGTACCTTGGAACATAACACTGGAGGAGTGATAACTTTTGAAAACAAAAACTGACCAAAGATTTTAGTCTCCTTTAATTCTCAATAAGTTGGAACCATATTCACATTATGCTAACTGGTTAGTAAATATCAAAAGTATACATTTAAAAGAAGTTTAAAGTTTGTCATAAAAGGTAAATGTTGGCTAAAAGTAAAAGTATGGCATCTTGTTGATACTGAATCAGACATGCAAAAACTTCCTTTAAATCTATACTAATAGAAAAGAGATAATGACTAGATTTTAATTCTAAGAAATTAAACAAAATTTAATATTACATAATGTAGTTATTGATAACAAAAAGGAAATCTATAAGTTTTAAAAACAACTCATTAAGCAGGTATTTATTGAAATTGCCTATATACTTTGGCCCAGCAATACTATTACTTGGTCCATTTCCAAAAATTATGGGAAAAGGAAAAAATCTTTGTTTTACAATGATTATAGCAATTCTCTTTGTGGTGGCAAAGAAGTGAAATTTAAAGTATGTTCATCAACTGAGGAATGAATGAAAGATTATGACATGTTTGTGATGGAATACTACTGAGCTATAAGAAATATGAGCTCAATAATTTTAGAAAAAACATGGAAAAGCTTGCATGAAATAATGAAGAGCAAAATGAACAGAACCAAGAGAACATTGTATACAATAACAGCAATAGTTTTAAGAATGACTTTGAGTGAATTACTTATTTTGTCTATTAGAAATACTAAATTAACTACAAAGGATACATGAAGAAAGACATTATTTGCATCCAGAGAGAGAACTGATAAATAGAAGTATGCATAGAATAATATTATATGCATAAATATGTGTGTATATACTTATTTGTTTCTAATGATAGCCATTTCTATGGTGGGGGAGGGAAGAAAAAAGCAGTTTACATGAAGGTTTTATTGTATATTTGAAAGCAAAAAAATTACACATAGTAGATTTGCAGTTTCATAATATAATTAACTTTTTATTATACTATGCTATGAACTTTATTGTTTTATTCCATAAATTAAAAAGGAAATAAAGAAAATAAACAAGAAAAGCAAACAAAGAATACAGAAATTATATAGAAATTGTTTATATATTACAAAAAACTGTAAAAACAATATATGGACAAAAAATAATTACAAAGAAAATTAGTACGTGAGAAGAACTACAATAAATGTGTAAAATACTGTTGGTTTACACAAGGGAAAAATAATTTCAAACTACATAAAAGACAGAAATTTAGGTAGGGTCTTAGTTACAAATTAGATTTTGACAAGTGAAAATAAAAAAATATTTTTTATTCAGAGGGAGTGGTAAGGACAAGGAGAATGAAAAAGACTGAGCCTTTGATTTCACTGATACAGAGATTTCAAGATAAAGAAACTGAAGTACTGACTTGAGTAACAGACAGTCAAGACAATCTGAATTAAAATTCTGATTTGGGCACTTATTAACTGTGCAACCTTTGGCAAGTTATTTAATCACTCTATTCCTTAGTTTCCTTACTTATAAAATATGGCAGTTCATTTGATGGCCTATAAACTTCTTTCTAACTCTAAATGTATAGTCTAATTATTTCTCTGCCAAAGCAAATTGGTACATTCTCTGTTACTTTTAGTCTTAAGAGTTACTTAGAGCAGCACAGAAAGTTTAAGCCATTTGCCCAGGAATACAAAACCAGTATGTGTCAGAGATGGAATTCCTGGTTTTGAGGTTAACTCTACCTATTACATTATGCTGCTTCTCAAAGGTAGAATGACAGAAGCCAAACTGTAAGTGGTAAATCATATGATACACATTGGGAATGATAAAAAGTCTAATTTGGCTGTACTATGGGTGTATGTAGAAGAATAGAACAAAATGAAACTGATAGAATTAGTCTTTCTTAAGCATTAATCCTCTATGCTGAACTCTTATGTTGGGACTAGAAGTGGGAGTGGAAGTCACTAAATTTAGATTCACATATTCTCTATCCTCATGAAAATTACAAATGTTCTTCTCTGCATTAAAAAAAAATCCTAATCAATTTAGAAAGTCCAGCTTATAGTTCTTAGTTATACATCTAGTATAGAGATAGGACATAAGACTGATAACTATGATCTCTACTATATAAAATCTTTCAAAGAATTTTTCATTTTATTGGTTATTGAATTTTTTCTTGCATCACATACATTTCTTGATCTTATAGGATCTTAGATAGAGTGGGAAGGGACCTGTGAACCACTAATGCCAAATCTCTCATTTGACAAGGCACAAAAAAGGTTAACTGACTTGCCAGTTTGCAGGGATTCATGTATCACTTCTGGGAGTGGGACATTGCCCACGGAAGCACAACACTCACAACAAAATCGGTCACTCTGTGTTCAGACTCTCCACAGGAAAAAATCTAATATGAGGTTTCCATCTCTCATTGCAAGTATAAAGCTCTTCCATCATGAGAGTGAGAGTCCGTGAAAATTTCTCCTTCCAAGTAGGATGAGTTTCTTTCCCTTTGCTAATTCTCTCATTTTCCTGATCACCTTCATTACCCTCATTCAACTTTTCAGTGTTTACCTTGGTGTAGCCACCATTCCATTTTGTCCTCCTTCATCTCTTATGTCCTTTTACGGAATCTTCTCACTTTTATTTTATTTTATTTTATTTTATTTTATTTTATTTTATTTTATTTTATTTTATTTTATTTAGGTTTTCACAAGGCAAATGGGGTTAAGAGGCTTGCCCAAGGCCACACAGCTAGGTGATTATCAAGTGGCTGAGGTCGAATTTAAACTCAGGTAATCCTGACTCCAGGGCTGGTGCTTTATCCACTGTGCCACCTAGCCACCCCAAACTTCTCACTCTTTAACTCCCTCCCTCAACAGGGATTTTATTAAATGATGTCTCAGCTCCTGATTATAGATTCTGCTTAACTTGTGTCACTTATTTTTTTTCAATACTTTGATTATCACTTTTTTTAAGAACAAAAAAAGTTATAGGTAAATCTCTCCTTCTCCTTGCCCCCAATCTCTCTTTCTTACTCTCTTTTATTGTTTCTTCCTGTCTCTTTCCTCTGTCTCTCTCCCTATTTCCCTCTCAACAATAACTTCTAAAACAAGTGATGATTTAGTCTTTCCTTGATTTTACTAACTTACCTCTCTCCTGTTTCTATTTATTATTCGGATTAAATTTTCTGTTAGTGACTAATTTTGTATTTGTTTTTGTTATTTCAAAAATGTTTTAAATGCCTTTCCTTGTAGTGTCCAGTTTTTCAATTTTGAATTGAATTCAAGTAATTTTCAAATTATTGATTATGTTTAAGTTTTCAGGGTATATTATTTTGAGTTGTACCTTAAGTTTTATTGCTTCTCAAAATAGTATTCTAACACTTTGTTCAATATCTCATGACTGTAGACTAAGCCTATATTATTAAAGTTTCTTTTACATTTGACTAGCCTTTATACTGGATACTCACAAAGCTTGATATTTTTTCATTGAAATTATTAAAGGTAGGTGGCTGTCTGATCCCTCTTTTTTTGAAGTTTTGGTATCTATATTAAGACAAATGAATACTTTTCTTGTAATATGTCTGATATGGTATCAAAGTTTGTTTCTTCAATCTCAAGTTTGTGAGACCTACAAGGTGTTTAAAATATTTTGTTTCATTTTACAAATGGGGAAATTAAGGCTAAGAGAGATCAAATTAATTGTCCATGGTCACATGGATAGTAAACATGATGACTGAACCTGAATTCAGCTCCCTCTTACACCAAATCCAAAAAACAAACCATATTACATTTCACCTGTAAAATTTCTCTTGCATCTTTCCCTTTTTTAGTTTCACTGCCCTACTCTAAAATATACATCTCAATTATCAACTGCATAGAAAATTAATGAGTTTCCCAATTTCTCTTTCTCTGATCATCCATTCCTTTTCCCCTGACCAAAGTCATCCTTCCTACTTCACCAGAATAATCTTTCTTACATATAGACATTATGATGCTACTTCTATTTTTAAAAATCCTGTGTACTCCCATTTACATTCAACTTCTAGACACATGTTCAGTTCAAAGAGCAACATATATCTAGGTTTGTACAGATAACTTCCATTAAAGATAATTTGCCTTCTTTCAAAAATATCCTTCTCCAAAAAAGTGATTATGGAAAAGCAGCAGGATGTGATGGAATGCAAATGTGGGATCTTATTAAAATTTGTAAAGGAAGGCAAGCAGAAGAGAGATAGGACAGGATTGCATTTGAGGAATTGTGCAGAGCTGAGCTGCTTGCCATGTAAAACTTCACTCCTTTAAAAAGATATTTTCTCATTAATGATGGTTTATATTTAATCATAACTTAAAGGTTTTAAAAGATTTTTATATACATTATATCATTTGATTTTCAAAACAACCCTGTAACGGAGGTGATAGTATAATCCTCATTTAACACATAAAGAAACTGAGTCTGAGAGAGAGCTAAGTAATGTGCCCATAATCACAAAGTTATAAATATTTGAAACAGGATTTAAACTAAAGTCATTCTGATCCTAGTTCTAGAACTTCATCCACTACAACAAAATGACTGGAACATATTTACCAAATTAGTGTGATGAGATACCCCCCCCAAAAAAATTAAGAGAATATGAGATTCTATGAGAAAAGACTATTATTCATAAAGACAGTAGGCTCCCTGTACTCTCTACTTTATCAAAACATGTGAAGAGAAAGGTGTTAAGTTCTGAAAGCCACATATTTAGGAAGACTATTCATTAAATTCTCATTGATAAATGAGAAAGTCAATTGTGGAATTGCATAAAAAAAGATGAATCATAGAATTTTAAAGCTGTAGTGGACCTCATAAACCAAACAGGATCATTCCATCTAGTTCAACATGTACTGGAGCTAGAATTCTCTCTTAAATAAACTTAATGCGTTTATAGAATCTTTATTTGAAGACTTCCAGGAAGGAGAATTTTTTTTCATCCTAAAACAGTCCATTTTGGAAGTTTTTTCCTTACCTTAAGTCAAAATTTAAGGGTTTTTTCAGTAGCTACCTCTTGCTCATAATTTGTCCTATGGAGCTTTACAAAATGTCTAATCCCTTTCAAACATGTTTGGGAATTGAATCTTTATCGATTTTGCTTTGAACTATGTTAATTGGTTTATTACTAAAAGGGATTGAATAGCCAAGGACTTGAACTATACCTTTAAGAAGGTGCTTATAGAATACCCTGTATCTAAGGTAGTCACTTGTCTTTCTAATTTTTATTTATTTATTTATTTATTTTACTTTAAGGCCATGGGGTTAAGAGTGACTTGATCATGGTCACACAGCTAGGCAATTATTAAGTGTCTGAGGTCAAATCTGAATTCAGGTCCTCCTGACTCCAGGGCTGGTGCTCTATCTACTGCACTAGCTAGTTACCCCAGTAATCACTTATGTTGAAGAACCTAACTTGGGTCTTCAAGTTGGTATTGATTTGAATCAATCTCTCTCTCTCTCTCTCTCTCTCTCTCTCTCTCTCTCTCTCTCTCTCTCTCTCTCTCTCTCTCTCAATTTTCCAGATTTTTTTTTTCCAATTTAGATGCAAGGGCAAATCCAAATAAACAGAAAATGGTGCCACCTTCCTTTACACTTTGAATAAACAGATGTCTCTAAATAGAATTTGTGTGTTTTAGTTAAGAATTAACTATATGCACACAAACTCTGTGTAAACATTGTCATAAACAACAAATAACATTAAGAAATTACACACTTACTATTTTTTCTTTCACTGTTTCCACCTGATCAGGTTTTCCTATTGGTGCAGCCTGGGGAACAACATGTATTTTCTGGGTTTTTTCCTCTTCTTTGGGCAGACTCTGGGGAATTCCAGATGCTGAATCCTCTTTCTTGGTCTCGACTTCTTTTTCCACATGTACCTCCTTAGGCAGTACCTTATCTAAGAATTTTTCTTTAGCAGCTGGTACCTCAGATTTTATTATCTCTTCCTTTTGTTCCTCTTTGGGTTTTTTCCCCAAATCATCAGGGTCTATAATCTTTTCTTTCAATTTGCTTTCTTCATGTTTTTCATCTGTGCTTATCAATGGGGGCTTCTTTTCAAGGGAAAGTATTTCTTTTACTTTTTCATCTTCTTTTTGTGCTTCTTGTTCTTTCTTTTTTTCTGGTACTTGGTCAGGGAATGAGGATGTTTTGGGGGATATTTGTTCTGTCACAGGAGGCTGACTCTGAGATATGGCTGATGGCTTTTGTATGATCTCTGAAGAAATAGGTGGGATTGATGGTGATATTTTGCCCATATCCCCAAGTTGTCCTGATATTGCTCTCTGGGTCTGGCAGTTTAAGCATAGCCATTCTTGAACCTAAAAAAAGGAAAAAAAAGAATACAATATTGAATAGGTTGAACATATAAAATGATAGCACAATGAAGTCTTAAATCAATGACAAACACTTATCAAATCCACATTTTCCCTCACATTTCTAATATATGGAAGAAGACATTCTTCTAAGCAAATAGAACACTAATATTTGAAAAGATGTCTGTAAAGAAAAGATTTTGACATTTTAGAACATATTTTATATTTGTATTTATGTTCTTATTTGAAAGTTGTTAACAATTGGATAGGGTTTAATGCAGAAATATACTATGCAACTACAATGTCCCCTTCTAGTGAACTGGTGAATTCCTACTAGAAGGTATCCATGAATATGCTTTTCATTGAGTTTTCTCCTTATTGTTATTTTAAACTGCTTTATATTGACACCATTTATTTTAATGTCATCTATATTCATAGAATATTCATCTCCCCTTTTACTCTCATAGAGTAATCCCTTGTAAATGAATGATAAGGGAGGAAAAAAGGAGGAAAATGTTTTTAATCTCTATCCAATTTTAGCTTACATAATGACTTTTATTGACTTCAATGCATATAAATTAATAATTTTTGACAGTAGTGGAGAATTAGGTATATATTCAGAGATATAATTATAGTTTTTGTTTAAATATATTTTTATAACATCAATTTATTTCACAGGACTATTTTACTATTTTATGTATTGTATATGAAAAACCTGAGTGTGTATTAATTTTATGTATAGGTAGATATGTACATATAAACATAGACATTTATACATTCACACACAGCTAGTGAATTTTTGAGACTGGGTTTGAATTCCAGTCCTTTTGAATTCAGTGTTTATTCCATCCCTTATGCCACCTAGCTTCCCAGTGTACAGATCTACAAACATACATACCTGTACATATATGTTTATATACAAGCATGTATTCACACGTGCCTAGATAAGTGTATACACATGCATCCATATACCACACATGTAAACATGTGTGACATATGGGAACATGTGTGTGTGTGTGTGCTGGGACAGCAATGTATAGAGTTTTGGCTTTGAAGTCAAAAGAATCTGAGTTTAAATCTGACCTGAAACACTCACTACTAAATGCGTGACCCTGGGCATGTAGCTTAATTTTATTTTGTTTTTTTTAAATTATTTATTGATTTTCATTCATATGCATAGGTATATTTTTAAGCTGCAAAATTTCCTTCCATGTTCCCTTCCCCCCCTCCCCTCAGCGGTGAACAGTCAGGTTAGCATTGTACATACATATTTTGATATACACATTTACAGATTAATAATTTTCAGTGTGAGGAATTAGGATTAAGGGAGACACATAAGAGATAATTTTTATGAAATGTTTTGTTTTGTTTTATTTCTCTTCTCCTGGATGGGGATAGTGTAGTTTGTAGTCAGTCTAATACATTTCTCCCAGTTCTCTGGACTGCTTGAAAGGAGCTGCTTCCATTAAGGTTGTTCATCTCACAATGTTGTTGTCGATGTGGACATTGTTCTCTTGGTTCTATTCCCTTCGCTCAGCATCAGATCCTGTAAGTCATACATTTCATGCTTATGGTTTCTTATAGAACAATAGTATTACCATAGTATTCATGTATCATAACTTGTTTAGCCATTCCCCAATTGATGGGGCTTCTCTTCATTTTTCCAGTTCTTTGCCACTACCAAAAAAGAGTTCTATGAATATTTTGGAATATATATATATATGTGTATATATATATATACACACACACACACACACACACACATATATATATATATACATATATATGTGTGTATATATATATATATATATATATATATATATATATATATATATATATGAATTTTCCCTTTTTCTATAATTTCTTCTGGATACAGACATAGAAATGAAATTTCTGGATCAAAGGGTATAAACAACTTTATTGCTCTTTGGACATAGTTCTATATTGCCCTCTAGAAAGATTGTACCTGTTCACAACTCCACTAGCAATGCATCAATGACCCAATCCTCCCACAACCTCTCCAACATTGATCATTTTCCTTTTTCTCATCTTGGTCAAACTGATGGCTGTGAGTTGATACTTCATTGTTGCTTTAATTTGCATTTCCCTAATTAATATTTATTTGTAGCATTTGTCATATATATATAGCTTTAATTCTTCATTTGAAAACAATCTATTCATATCCTTTGATCATTTATCAATTGGGGAATGACTTGTAACGTTACAAATTTCATCAAATTCTCTATATATTTTAGAAATGAGATCTTTATCAGAACTTCTAGTTGTGAAGATTGTTTCCCAGCTTTCTGCTTCCCTTCTAATTTTGGCAGCATTGATTTTATTAGTGCAAAATATTTTTAATTTAATATACTCCAGTTCATTCATTCTGTAGTTTATAATATGTTCTAATTCAAGTTTGGTCATAAATTTTACCCCCTTTCTGTAGATCTGTTAAATAGACTATTTCTTGGTCTATTAATTGATCTATGGTATCACTCTTTATGTCTAAATCCTGTAGCCATTTTGACTTCTTTTGGTACAGTGTATAGGATGTGGATCTATGCCTAGCTTTTCCATACTGTTTTCCAGTTTTCCCAACAATTTTTGTCAAATAGTGAGTTCTTATCCCAGAAGCTGATATCTTTGAGTTTTTCAAATAATAGATTGCTGTAGTCATTTCCTGCAACTTCTTTCGAACCTCTCCTAATCCACTGATCCATTACTCTATTAGCCAATACCAGGCAGCTTTGATGACTGCCACCTTACAGTATAGTTTTAGATCTGGTAGAACTAGGCCACCTTCCTCACTTAATTCTGTTTGTAGTAGTTTCATCACCAATACAATGAGCTGGAAAAGGAAATACAAATTATTCCAATAACACCAAAAATATGTATACTAACACTATATATACATATATATATAATGCCATAAAACAATATCTTTAATACATATAAGAAAATTTAAAGTGATAACCATAAAATATGAAGAGAAACATAGAATAATGGACAGAATGCTGGGCTTGAAATCAGGAAAATCAATGTTCTAGTATTGTTTCTGAAATATAATAAATGTAGTCAATTCTTTGTGAAAATTTATTACACGGAAGGTATGGACCAGTTGGGGAAGAGAAGGTTTTCATCTGGGAGTTTCCTATGCTCTGAAATTATGAGTCTAGACCCTGTGCCAACTATAAGGTGTAGATAAAACACCCTCAGTGAATCAGCAGAGTATTAAGAACTAATTAGGTGCCAGGCACTGTGGCAAGAACTGGAATACAAATATAAACTATACATAAAAATATACAAGGTGTCTCAAAAGTCTTTGTGCACTTTTAAGCTTCATTAACTTAACACAAGTTTTATACATATAAGTATATCTAATGATACGTGGGTAGTCATTTCAAAGTCATTCATAACTATTAGAAAATGATGGTTACCAGTAACAATCAATCAACAATTATTTATTATGTGTATAAGGCCTTTGGAGAAATCACAATAGCAATTCTAATAGTCTACAATATAATGTCTACAAACAAATTACATATATTGCCTCCTTTAATCCTTTTAACAACCCTGAGAAGTAGTAGCTATTTACTATCTCTTTTTCATTTTAACAAAAGAGGAACCTGGAGTCACAGAGGTTAATGGAGTTGCTCAAGGTCATATAACTAAGAATCATCAATTAACTAGCATTATTAAGCACTGTGTTCTAGGTAGCGGTCTTAAAGAATTGTTGAGAGCGTGACCATCTGAGTGTATTGCTCAGGGTGACAGGATGTCACAGAAGCATCGTCAAGTAAAAGTGCATGAAGGGAAACAATGTGTATGTACTAAGCTTGGAAAGGTAGACCCAACTGAATGAAGAGCTTTGAATGTCAAATAGAAGAATTTTAGAATTGATTCTAGAGGCAGCAGAGTATCACTGGAGTTTTTAAGCCAGAATTAGAAATAAAAACAGTCTTCCTGACTCCAAGTCCAGGGTCCTATGCATCTCTATCTCTATCTATCAATGTATCCACCTATCTATCCATCTAGTTATTTTCTATCCATCTATCTGTCTGTCTAGCTAGTATCATGCTATCATCTAACTATCTAGCTATCCAACTATGCATAAACACAGTGTTCTGAAACTAACTACAACTGAAAAGCAGATTGCTAAATTTTCATCTTGGAAATGGGCAAACATTTCCTATCAGGTCTTGATTTATTGTTTTATTGATTGCTTAGACAAGGGACTAAGAACAAAGACAAAATTACAAACAGCCCTTGGCATTAAAAAGATATACCCCATTAGAAAAATGTACCTGTCTTCTAGGAGTTTATAACATAGTTATAGAAAAGACAGATGAATAATGAAACAAAACAAAATTGTAGAATATTTTTAACTGGATAGGAGATATCAAGTTGCCTCTACTAAATCTAAGAAGAAGGGATCACTTCTATTTGTGGGAAATGGAAGAACGAAGGAAGACTTAAAAAAAAAGTACCTAATGATACCTGAACTGGGATTTCCTTGTTTTATTCTTCTAATCAAAGACAAATATCTTATTTTTATTTTTCTAACAGAAAAGAAATATTTTATTTTATTTTTTTATTTTTCTAAAAGGAGATAAATATTTTAAAAGGCAGAAATAAAGAGTAATCTATTTGGATAAGCAGTCATATTTTTTTTAAAGGGAAGTATGAAATTAGAGGGGAAAAAGGAAACTTTTTGGTTTGCTGAGAACACTGATTTTAGGAAGAAAACAATTACTTAGTAAATGCATAATATGGGCCAGGAATTATATAAAAGTTTTAAGAATATTATTTGATCATTATTACCATGGGAGGTGTTATTATTCTCCCCATTATATAGGCAGACAGAGGTAAAGTGAGTCTTCCAGAGTTCCAAAGCTAATAAATACCTGAGTTTGTATGAACAAAGGCCTACCTGACTCCAAGCCCAATCAATGTTCCATCCATTTTGCTTCCTAACTGTTTCTATGAAGGGAAAAGATTATGAAAGGTTTTTTGTTTTTGTTTTACATTTTTGTATCCATAGAATTTTATTAGTAAAATATAATTTCTATCTTTCTTGTAACCCCAGAATTTAGCACTGTGTCTATTAAATAGTAGGCAATTAGTAAATGATTATTGCCTGATTAGGCAAGTTATAAAGACTCTTGGATATCATTCAAAAGATTTTTGAAGAACTACTGATGATGTCGGAGGAGGGCTCTGGTGGAACCATCCCTATATATTAAGGCTTTGGCAGTTATATGAAGGGAGGATTAGAGCATAAAAGTTTGCCTTTTTCTCTATGCTTCCATGTCATGAATTATGCTTCCACAAATGGCTACAATGTCAAATGCTATTACTAACATTAACATTACTAAGTTTTCTGTATGTTTGTTTATTCAATTGTTTTCAATAGTAATTTCTTACAGATTTACCATTGGACAAATGACCATGCTGCCATTAGGTTAAAAAATTGTAACTGAGAACTATATTTCCTATTTTGCTTTATTTTTTGCCAAGGAATGCTTTACCTGATTAGATTTTTATTTCTTTTTTTTAAAGTCAAGGGCCATATTAATAACTTCTATAAAGACTAGTTTAGTTTCCAGTGAACTAAAAAGATTCTTTCAATTTGGGAAGTGTGCTAAGAGTTGGTAATATAAAAAGCAAGTCTCTGCCTTTAAAGATCTCATTTGTTCCTAGTGTTGGGGGGTCTGCAGGGGTGAAGACAACAAGTAAACAAGAGGCAGAATGACCTAGTGGAACAAATACTAGTTTTGAAATTTGAATTTGAGTATTTTTGTTGGAATCCTTGCTCAGTAATTTATAGTCTTGGGCAAGGTACCTTGGTTACATCACCCTTTTAAGGCTTCAGTTTACTCATCTGCAGAATGAAGGAGTCGGAGCAGATAATTTATAAGATCTCTTCCAACTAAGACAACAAAATATAAAATATATCAACAGTTGAAGGAAAGAGCACTAGGAAAGGGAAGGAAAAAGCATCATGTAGGAAGAAGAAATTGGGTGGTAATATGAAGGGAACTAGATATTCCAAATTATGGAAGCAATAAGTGAATATTTCTAAGATGATAGAAAGTCATTGAAAAGGCATAGATGCAGGAGATCTCATCCAGAGAAACATCAATGGACCAGTTTTATTAGAACACAGTAGATATAGGAGAGGGCCAGAGAAACTGTGGGGAGTGAGTGCAATGCTGTATCCGATCTTGTACTTTAGGAGTACTAACATGTTAGCAGTATGAAGGATGAATTGAAAATGTGGACTCCATGAAGAAGCTCAAAGAAACTGTGCTGCTACAGTCCAGATCTACAAAACTTGGTAACTTGTGGGGAAGGAGACAGAAGGGTATGAGAATCATGATTCTAGGATGACTGAAAGATTAGAATATTGGTGTCCACCTCAGAAATATGAAAGTTAGAGAAAAGGGTAGTATTAGATGGAAAGATAACTAGGCCTGGACGAGTTGAGTTTGAGATATATACAAGGCATCTGGGTGGATATTAATAGAAAACAGGTGATAATATGGGACTTTAGAGACATGAAGTTTCAATATGGAGACCTACAATTAATCTCTCTGTATATAATTGAACACATTTAAACTAATGAGATTACCAAAAGAGACAGTCCTGAGAAAGAAGAGAATATGGTCAAAGACAATGCTGTGAAATGGGAATTGGAAAGACAAAGATGATGAGGATTCAGAAAAGGAGATTGAGGCTATGTCAGATGGGTAATAGGCATAGCAATATATCAAAGTGTCTTGAAAATGCAAAGGGGAGAGACTATCCAAGAAGGCAGGTGTATGGGTGTAGTTAATAGTGTCAAACATTGCAGAGGGGTTAAGAAGGATGAGAACTAAGAAAAGATCATTCAGTTTAATAATTGAGAGATGATAAATTTGGAAAGAGACTTTTAAGACTAATGATGGAGGTTATAAGTCAGATTTCAAGGTGCTGAAGAGTGGTGAGGAAACCAAAGCAGAATCTAAACACTTTTACAAGCTAATTAACTGTGAAAAGAAAGGAAAGTCTATAGAGAATTAACTTGAGTAGGATGGCAAGGGGAAAGAAGGTTTTGTTATGTTTCTTAAAATGTAGGGGAGATCTAAACATGTCTGTAGGCAGTACAAAAAGAGTCCATAAAATTGCATGCCTGCTCTATTTAAATATTTTGGAAACTTCAAGAAAGGTGTTTGGTTTGTTTGATTCAATTCAGCCATTAATCATTAAGAAGAATTAATATTTGCTGACCTAAAAGAAGTTTAGTTAGGATTGATTATTAGTCTTACTAAGCTTTGTTTCTAAAATGCAAGTACTGTGGGGCTCATTTGTACCTTTTGTATGAATCAACATTCAAAACAATAATTATTCCTAATTTCACATCAGGAAGCTTTAATTTGAAGTGTGGCTTTTGTGAACGTGTGTCTGTATATATATATAGCCAGAGGTAAGAAAATCATTTGATTTAAGATGTCAAATACTAAAAACCTCAGTCTTAGTACTGAACACTCTCCAGTGGGTCAGATTCAATAACACATATAGAAAATCAGTTACCTTAATCGATCTACTGCTTTCAGTAACCATTTCTTGGCCTGTTCACTGATTTCAAAACTTGGGTTCTTTTGGAAGCCAGAATTTAAAAATATTGAAATTTTACTATCTAAGGTCTAAGAGTTCAAAATAAACATGTTATAAGCATTTCAAGCATGCGTTTTGGTCAAAAACTATAAGAGGTATTGAGAAGCTGGTATTTTATTCACAGTACTCAACTTCCTATCAGTTGGAATAATTGATTTATTAGAAAATGTGAGATTTTACTAAGCATTTAGAGGTACACTTATCTCATGTCCATGCTAATCAAGTCATATCTCACTATTAAAATTTTTTCTTGAGTTAAACTTTCTCTTTAAAGGGAATCTATTGAAAAAAGCAACATAGGATATTAATAATTACAGATGAGCATATACTCATCACCTTGATGTTTTAATTCTAGAACTTTGAAAAATGTACTTCCCAGAGTGCAGATAACGTTTCACTTTGCCAGTGTAAAAATAAACTTAGCAACTCCATAAACAATTACTCTACAGCATGTATTTGTCTATATTAAATAGATAAGTCAATTATTTGAGACCTTAGTTTATCAAAAATAGAAATTATCTATCCTGGTATCCTTTGTTACTAATTCTTGTTCCCTTTTACTTAATACTTAATCTAATTTGAAATGGTAATTGAATGTAACATTTAAAAATATTCTCATTGATTTTGCTCTGTGCTTCTGCCATGCTTAATATCTTGAATGAGGCAAATTTTTTCAGGGATAAAGTAATGAGGTAAACAGCCTGGCATCTTTCCCCTCATGCTTTATGACTTGACACCAGACATACTTTTTGCTAAAGTGATATTGTTTTGTCAATTGTTAAAACAATTTGTTTTCAAAATTTTTTTTTCTGCAATATTCTGCTATACCTAATAGATATGGGATGTCATTCTACTGAATTGGATGTTATGGTCAAAAAACTAATGCTAATTTGCCCTGGGTGAAGAGACTGTGATCCCAAGGATAATGACGCTGTCATGCTGCTACACTATTCCCTGTTTAGAAAACATTTAGTATACTGTGTTCAGTTTTAAATGTCTCACTTTAGAAAGGACATTGATAAACTAGAGAAAGACTAATGAAAGGCAATTGGAATGACAAAAGGCCTCAATTTCATGCCATATGAGAATCAATTTAAAGAACTATGAATGTTGAACATGTGGAAAATGAATTCTAGATGAGAGAAATTGTCTTCAAGCAGTTGAAAAGTTGAAGATTCTGTTTATTCTGTTTTGTCCCTAAGAAAAGAATTAAGAATGTGAAGAAAGTTATAATGAGAGAAATTTGGTTTTGGTGTTATATCAATTATTAGGCAAAACACTACTCCAAACAATTACTGTCATCCAAAGGTAACAGAAATAGACTTGAGAAATACCAGATTCTTCTTCTCAAAAATAAAGTGAACATTGCTTAGGTATCTCAGAAAGAATTTTTCTTGGTTTTTTGTTTTTGGTACTTTTTGTTGTAATAACTCTGAAATTCTGAAATGCTGTCATTAGATTACTATTTATCTTTCTTGTCAAAGTTAAGGACATTTGAAGCTCTTTAGTTTGAACTCTTCCTATTAGGGAGAGAGAGAACACACACACACACACACACACACACACACACACATATTATAACATTACTCCTCTCCACAGAAGTCAACCATACTGGACCAATTGCTACTTTTCTTTTTTTTTTTAAAGTTCATCTATTATTTTAAACATTCATCCATAGGTATACTTTTGTTTCAAAATTTCCTTCCAGCCTCTCTTTCCACTACCTCCCCTCAGCAGGGAACAGTCAAGTTAACAGTGTACATGCATATTTTTGATAAAGATATTTATAGATTAGTCATTTTTTTTAAGATTTTGCAAGGCAAATGGGGTTAATTGGCTTGCCCAAGGCCACACAGCTAGGTAATTATTAAGTGTCTGAGACTGGATTTGAACCCAGGTACTCCTGACTCCAGGGCCAGTGCTTTATCCACTGCACCACCTATCTACCCCAATTAGTCATTTTTAGTGTGAAGAATAAGGATTAAGGGAGATACATAAGAAATAATTTTTTATAAAGTACTCATCAGTTTCTCAAGTATTGTGTTTTTTCTTTTACTTTGTTTTTCTTCCTCTGGTTGGAGATAACATTGTCCATAGCCAGTCTAATATGGTTGTCCTAGCTCTCTGAACTGCTGAGAGGACTGCTTCCATCAAGATTGTTCATCTCACAAAGTTGTTGGTGTGTACATTGTTCTCTTGGCTCTATTCCTTTCCCTCGGCATCAATTCCTGTAAGTCATTCTATGCTTCTCTAGAGTTCAACAATTTATGGTTTCTTATAGAACAATATTATTCTGTGGTATTCATGCACCATAACTTGTTTAGCAATTCTCTCAATTTCCAATTCTTTGCCACTACAAAAAGAGCTGCTATGAATATTTGGAACATGTGGGACTTTCCCCATTTTTTATGATTTCTTCTAGATAGCAATTGCTATTTCTCCACACGCTGCTTCATCAAACTGCATATCTTTGAAATAGCTATCTTCCATGTCTAATACATTTTTTCTCATTACTTCCACCACTAAGAATCTATGATTCAATCCCCAGTTCAAATCCAACTTTCCTCAGGAGGTCCTCCTTATTTCCCTCATCTGTTTGTATCTTTACTTCTAAGGTTACCTTGCATCAACACTATACATGGTGTTTCCTCCATTAGAACATAAGTTTCTTAAGGATAAGGTCTTTTTTTTTCTTTTTCTTTGCATCCTAAGTCATTAACACTGCTTCTGATACTTAATACTTAATAAATGTTTGGTGATCAATGATCAACAAATAACGATATCAGTAAGAATTGTAAAGATTTCATTAATGAAATGAATATAGGCTAAGGATGGAGGTGGAAGGACCGGTCATGTAGTAGAAAGGAAAAAATCGATGACTCTTGTGTTCTATTGACCTTCACACAATATCAAGGGAGAGGGAGAATTTATGGGTAAATATAAATGAGAAAATATAGAATAATTATGGCATACTGGAGCCAAATAAGGATCTGTATTGAAGAAATTACAGGTCAAAGAAATATTACCATGGGAGTACAGTTATTGTGAAGATATTATCTAAGATATTATCCGTTTTGTGCTTCATTTTTATTTAGTAAAAGTTAATCTTATCTTGTCTAAGGCAATGAATGCTTCTATCTTAGAACACCAAGAAACATAATTTAATGCCAATTAATATTAAATGTCAATAAATATTTTAAAATTCTTATTTTTGAAACAGATCTAGGATTTCATTAGTAAAATGCCTTATACTAATGGAAATCAGAAATTTTCATGAAATTTAGTGTATTATTAAGCACTGATAGTTTATGAACTAAATCTGGAGTTGCATGATATTGTAGAAGATTTAAGTTCAAGTTTTCCAGACTCTAAGATGAGCTCTGGGATTCCATGTCCACTATTTCCTTCTCAATAATGCTATCATTAAATAATTAAAATTGAATCATCTTTTAGGGCACATATTTTAAATGGTTCAAAATTCTTATTTTAAGTGTCATTCCAACTTCTCATGAAATTTAAAATAATTTAAACAGACTTGAAATATATTATTCTATAATATGATACATTCAGATTTCTATATCATTCTAATACTGCTGCCCAAGGTTCATATTAAATATAGCAAAGTATTGCTTCTAACAATAGCACCATTAAAAAAAATTCTCTTACTTTTGAATTTACTGAATTTAAAATAAAAAATGTATCACTGATGAATTGCTAATTCCAGGACATGATAGAGATTTTAAATATTTTACAATGAATACTTTTCTTGTCTCTTATTCATCATTATGGATGTACATAAGTCATTTTCTTTTTTTTTTCTTTCTTAGTGATTAATGTATTTTAATTCAAGTAAAATGCTTAAGAATTTTTTTAAAAAGTACAGACAATATTAAAAATCAGAGTTTCCCCCCCAGTATATGCATTAGAATTTGGGGAATTTAAACACTATCTTATCAAATTTCTAGTAAGAAGAAGAAAATGAAAGACATATTGATCACAGTTCTTGCGCTACCATAACCTCAATGCATTTAGAAACAACTTTAATAATAATGAAATAAAATAGCTTAAAGTTGTCAAGATCTGATGTAGTCAATAAATCTAAGAAAATGCAGCTGTTTTTTGCATCATTAAATTTGTCAATATTTTGTTAAAAATAAAACAAAATAGCAATCAATAACAACCAAAGATTGTAGTCTTAAGGTGAATTTAAAGGGGAGAAGGAAGGAATAGGATAAGGAAAATAAAAGCCTAGAAAAAGAAAAAAGGATGTTGCAGGGTCATTCAGCTTTTTTTTTACATCAATAAGCAATTTGCTTTACATAACATGTCAGTGGTAACGTTGGCAACAATGCCATTAAGGAAAATCTCAGAATTTGAAAACAGCCTATTTTCTTATGAAAAAAACAAGCACTGTCCTCATGATGATGACTCCAGCAGATTACACATCTGCCTATAGATTTTAAAAAGAGGTAGCAATATGACATTTAGAAAAGTTGATCATTGGAGCTGTGTCTGATAAGTCCTTTAAATGAAATTTTTACATGAATCATTAGTTATGTCTAGACAGGTTTGAAGAGTTTCTTATCTTTCTTGAACATGAGAATAAAGCATTATTTTCTAGCCATATTTACAAATATAATTTTAAGGAAAATTGACTAAAAACCTGCTCAGAAATAATCATTTTATTCATTAAATCCCCTCAACATATTTTCAGAGGTTCCAGAATCAGCCGCAATTCATTTATATGTCATTTAACATCATTCAGAAATTTTAATGAGCACAAATGAAGACTTAACCTTGAAGGACCTTACATTTCACCTGATTTTCTTATTCAATTTGTAAATTCAATTTTCATTTTGGAGTTTGTTCATATTTCAGGAAATATCAATGTTTACACATTTAGTCTTTTGTGGATTACCAAGAATAAAGTTGGTCAGATTCACTTTTGCCTCAATCTGCCTTGAATCTTATAGACCAATAAAATCTGGGCACCTGAAACTTGACAACAAAGTGAAACAGTGACTTGAGAGTAAAAGAATTTAAGAGGAATATGAGAGAGAGTTTTTATCATGAAGTATTACAGATGAGGACAAGTTACACCTTACTGAAAGCATGTACACAGCTAAAAAAGCAGGATTAATATATTGAGAAAGAATTAAAAGTATGCATTAAAACTTGTAATAGATCAGAAAGGGGAGAGGAAACAAAAAAGCAACTTCATTTCAAAATTTAATTACATAAGTCATTCCTCAACTGATAAATAGCTGAAGGATATGAACTAGCTGTTTTCAGGTAAAAAATTACTCATCTATGGTTAGATAAAATATTCTAAATCACTAATGATTAGAGAAATGAAAAGTAAAATAACTCGGAGGCTACTACTTCACACTTGTCAGATTGGGTATTATGAGAGGAAAGGAGGGAATGTAGAAAAATTGAGTCACTAATACACTTTAGGTGGAGTCGTGAAATGATAGATCCATTTTAGAGAGCAGTTTGGAATTAGGCCCCAAAGGTTGTAAAACTATGCATTCCCTTGGAAATAACATTACTAAGTCTATATCCTAAAGAGGTCAAAGAAAAGGGAAAAGGTACAATATATACAAAGATTATGGTAGTTCTTTGATGCCAAAGAATTGGAAAGTGAAGGAATGTCAATTTATTAAGGAATGTTTGTGCAAATTGCATATTATTGTAAAAGAATAATATTTTGCTATAATGATGGTTTCAGAAAAAAAATTGGAAAGACTTATGTGAACTGATTCCAAATGAAATAAGCACTGTACATGGTAAATATGAATGATTTATGAATACTCTGCAATACAAAGATACAATGCAATTTCAAAGGACTTAACATGAGAAATGATATCTACCTCTAGGGACAGAACTGATGGAGCCTGAATGCTGGTTGAAGTAGATTTTTTAAACTTCATTTTTCTTACCTTTTAACTTTTTGATCTGTTTTCTTCTATAACATGGCTAATATAAAATGATGTTTTTCATGAGTGCACATGTATTCTCTATATCAAAGGGCTTGTTTTCTCAAGGAGGTTGTGATGGAGAAAAGAGATGGGAATTTGAAACTCAAAACTTAAGAAAAATTTTAAATTGTTTTTATTTAAAAATAAAATGAAATATAAAAATTCAAAATTATGTCAATATAAAAATAAAATACAAATATAAAAAAATTCAATAAAATAAAAACAATCAGTTCAATATACTAAATATTTATTGTGGCTATTATGTGCCAGAAACTATACCAAATACTGATGATATAAATTAGGAAAAAGAAAATCCTCTGCCTTCAAGGAGCTTATTATGTAATTGGGAAGATAACTCAGAAAAGGAGGATGGAAAAGGGACATAAGTTCTGAGTGGGAAAATATCTTGTTTCTTAGAATTGAAACCAGGCACTGCTGCTAATATAAAGTGGAATGAGTTTGCAGTCCAATTTATTCCATTTATACAAGAAGGATTTAGGAGGAATTTGCTACCTCCCAGCCCTCCAATCAGAAGGGAGGGAAAGTTTAGGGCAGTAGTGTTGTCCTCCCTCCTCAAGATCCCCATAGCCTTTCTCCCTTCCCTTTTAGTCAAGGAACTTGTTTTTACTTTATTGGAAAAATTGAGGTCCTTTACTATGTCTTCACTTTTCTATAGTTCTCTTAAATTCAAAATTCCTCCTCATCATCTTCTCCCTTTCTCCTTCTTTCCAATTCTCTAACAATGACACAGCCTGCCTGTCCCCCCCTCTCTTCCAAGGTTAGCCCATCTACTTGATCCCTTTCTCTTGTCTTCATTAGATTAGATTGCATCCACAATCATTACACCTCTCTCTGTGTCTCTGTCTCTATGCCTGTCTGAAATTGTCTTATATCTTTATATTACAGAGTATTCACAAGTCATTCATATTTACTGTATTCAGTGATCTGCTTATTTCATTTGGCATCAGTTCACTTAAATCTTCCCAGCTTTTTTTCCTGAAAACATCCTGATCATCATTTATTTTTTTAATATTTTATCACAATATTATTAAAGCACAATACTATATAAACAACTTCTTTAAGCATTCCCCAATTAACAGGGAGCCCTTTGTCTCTTCACTTCCTTAATCAATTGCTCCATAGCCAATGCTCTGTCCATTGCACTGCCCAGTTCCTCTCTATATAAACTTAATCCAAAGGAACTACTTTTCCATCTTTGTTGTTTTTATTATCGCATTTATAGAATGTGATAATTTCTTTGTCTCTCTCTTCACTTCTTTAATCAATTGATCATTGTTTACTGTAAACAAATGTTCATATCTCCACCATTATTACAACTCTTCACTTGATGTTACCAACATCTCAAAATATTATACTATATCTGCTCCCTTTTCAGCAAATCTTAAAAAGGTTATGTAAATTTCCCACCTCCATTTAAACTTCTTTCACTAGGTACTCAATTCTTCATGATCTGACTTGTCTCTGATAAACTGCAAACCGTATACAATGACCACAAACATCCTAGTGTAACAAATGCTCTTTTCCTTGCCTTCAATCTTTCCAGATCTTGAATCTAAGAATAACAGCTCACAATTAGGCAATAAAATAATAATTTATAGTTTTTAACATATAATAAATCTAAAATAATATATTAATTTGTGATAGTCTAGGTTTCAGATAAAAGTCTGAAAGAGAAGCATGCCTGATTAATATAGCATGGAATTCTAAGCAAATACTATTCCCCAACCTACACATTCTTGATGCACTTGAAAATTTCTAAGGTCATGATAGATAAGATTCATAGCTTATAACTTCAAAAATAATCTAAAAGCCTGCAGATTTAGTAGAAGTGCTTTTTGAAGATATTGCACTGAGAGTCTTTAATAACCAAGAAAAGAAAGAGAAGACTGTATCTAATATTTTGGTAGTCACAAGGGATTTGAATAGTTTAAAAGAAGACCAATCTTGTCAATTTCAAGACCTAATTTGGGTTCTGATTTAAAGACAAAGATTTAGGAAGAGAATTATGAACTATGTGGGAAAATGGAAAGAAAGCAGTATAGTTACTAAATTAGTCTGAAATGGGAGAAAATGAATTAAAAAACATGAAGTATCATATTAAATAATTCACCTCACTGAAAATACTGTTATAACTATTCATTTTATCTATTAATCAAGAATTTATTGCTAAAACATTCATATATATATATATACACACACATATATATGTATATATATATATATATGATTTAGATTTTTGCAAGGCAATGGGGTTAAGTGTATTGCCTAAGGCCACACAGCTAGGTAATTAATTATTCAGTGTCTGAGATCGGATTTGAACCCAGGTACTCCTGACTCCAGGGCCCGTACTTTATCCACTACACCACCTAGCCAGGCCTGCAAAAATATATTTTTGAAATTATATTTCTTTGATGACAGGAAAATTTAGTTGTAAACTCCAGCTATTTGGAGGTATTAGACTGAATTTTTGGATATTTTTCCTGTCATTATGCATCAAAATTTGAAAGCCTGAAAATATATGGTCCTGAGAAAGATGCTCTAGCTTCCCCCCCAAAAAATTATTTAGTTTTATTGCAAAAAATAAAAATATTTACTTGTATGAGGAAACAATACAGGATTAGGATTCTATATGAAAGATAACAAAATTAACTCAGGCATTTCTACTTAGAGTTTTTCCTCCAAATGAATGTTTACAAAATGATTTTATTTGTAAATCACTGTTAGTTTTGAATACTATTCTAAAAATGAATTATACCTGATTAAAGCATCATTTCATATTTAAACATTTTAAAAGAATGCCTTTTTTAAAAAACTTTATTTTTCAGTTTATTTTATTCATTATATTCTTAATTTCAAAAATTAAAAAAAAAAACTTACCATCAAAATCCTTTGTCATATCAAACAATCTGATACCACAAACTGACAATGATTTTTCAGGGGCAATGACTTTATCATTTGGCTTTTCTGCTGTAAACTAGTAGTATAAGACAACACTGTAATTGAAGCCTATGTTTTGTGTCTTCTATTAGAATGAAAGTTCTTTGAAAGCAGAGAATGTCATGATTATTTATATTCAAGTACATATCACAGAGCTTTACACATAGCAAGGACTTAATAAATACTTTATTTATGCATTATTCATTTATTCATCCATACTGAAGTGGTTTGTCATTTAATTCTCCAGTAGACCAAAATAAAGAATGATTTAGTGACTTACAATATCACATAGCTAGTAAATGCCTCAGGCTTGATTTGAACTTGGATCTTTCTGACTTCAGACCCAGTACTCTAACCACTGAGCCACCTAGGGTCATAGGGCAGCTTGGTGATGCAGTGGATAGAGCATCAGCCCTGAACTCAGCCAGGACATGAGTTCTAATTTGGTCTCAAACATTTAACTCTTACTAGCTATTTGACCTTGAGTAAGTTACTTAGCTGCATCCAGGGCCATCTCCAGTTGTCCTGAGCCATATTTGGTCACTGAACTCAGAAAGCTCTGGAAGAAAAAGTGAAACTACTTATAGCACAGCACCCCCTCATGCAAACCCAATTCACATATATGTCATGGCATCATCTTCTTGATCTCATGGTCTTCTTGGGAAATGAAGGGCAAATATCAACATCAACATCATCATCATCATTTAGCCATATAATTACCTATGTAAGATATTAACAATGTGCCTGCAGAAGATAAGCTTAATCCCAATATTTTTACTTACTGACAAAAATATATTTCATTCATCTGTTCAATAGTAGTGATACATTAATTATATATAAAGCATTAAATATAAATAACTAGAATCAATTGTCTTGGTATCATTTCTATTTGAACTGTAATGAAAAAGATGAATATTAAGTTAAAATGATTGTGAGTATATATGTGCATGTGCAATAATTATCATTATGAATTTCACTTTAAAGTGAAATTGGACCAAGCACTAATGCAAGAAAAATTACTTAAATGCTTTAGGTATTTGAATAAAATATTTTATTTGAACAATTATGATCCATTAATCTTTATGCTATTCATGCAAAATGCACTCAAGGCAAATGTGATTTTAACAAGAAAACAAAAAATGAAGATAAATAGAATAAATTTCAGAAAATTAAAAGGGGGAATATGGAGTTTTTATGTGTGAATTGTATGTTAATGCTAAAATTGGACTGGGGGTTATTTATAGCAAGTTATTCCAACAGTCCAAACAAGAAGATTGACTTGAACACCACTGATTTATATAGACTCAAACAACAAGAAGAATATAAGCCTCTCTTTACTTTGCACTCAGTCTTCTCTCTTATCTATCTGACCACTTTTCAGTTTCCTGTCTTAGATTTTATCTTTTGTCTCTTCAGCATGACAATGGCACAAGATTATTCTCTGATCTCCTTTCTTCTCTTTCCTTATACTCTATTACTAAGTGATGCCATCTGCTTTCATGTATTCAATTAGCATCTCTATGCAGATGATTCTCACTTCTATCTATTGATCCTAACCTTTCCCCACAGCTAATTCTTTTTCTGTAAATTTCCACCTAGATTTCTTGTCAACACTTCCAAATAAACACATTAATAATAACTAATTAAAACATGTAGCACACTAAAGTTTATCAAATGCACTATTAACGTTAAATCATTTCAACCTCACAATTCTTTAAGATTGATCTTATTGTCCCAATTTTACAAATGAGGAAATTAAGTCTGAGAGAAGTTATGTGAGGTCCAGAGTCACACTCCTAAGTATCTAAGGCAGGATTTGAATCTAGGTCTTTCTGACTCTAAGTCCAATATTTTATATATTGTGATTTCTATCTGTTCAAAATTGAACTCATCCTTTCCTCCAAACCTATTCCTGCTTTCAAACTAATTTATACTGTTTCTGTGTTTAAAAATGCTCAATGATCATCCTTATTTATAATGTTAACTTTACACTGTTCATAGTCTGGGTTTTAATATCCTTCTAGCATAATTTCCTCTACTCCTCTTTATATACTCAACATGAGAGTCAAAGTTAACTGTTTTCCTGAATCTCATTCTGTACATTCTTGCCTCCATAATTATTCATGATGGTTTTCCCCAATATCTGAAATACCTATTGACATCTCTGTCAAAGTCTGTTTCATCTTCCTTAAAGGTCCAACTCAGGGCCCCTTCTGTCATGATTCAAAAAAAAAAAAAATTCATCAGCTAAAAATGATTGGTTCCTCCTCAGATACTTTATCTGAATATCTTATCTGAATATCTTGTACTTCATTTGCTCTATCATAAAGCACTCTATATAATATTTACATGTTAATCTACTGACCATATTACCTCATTAAACTGGAATCTCTTTATTAGCAAGAAATGTGTCATTGAGTTCAACTCTATATCTCCATCATTGAGCACAGCAGCTCATACACACTATTGGTATGATTATATTTGCCAAATTAAATTGTTATTTTCCTTAAAATTTCCTTTTTTACTCAGGAAACCCTCAACACTTCAATTCATATAACTCATAAGTTTCTGATGACATTAATCAATTGAATAATTTATCAATCAAGTCTTTATTGAGTGAATATTACTGTCTACAGGGTGATACAAACATGTACCATTTTATTGTATCCTGAAAATACACATTCCCCTTTGCTATTATATTCTTCCAAAGAAGCAATGCCATAAATATGGAAAGAAAACTTTTAAATTCAAATACTGGATTTTACTCTTAATTTTTCTATTTACATATGCATTTATTATTAAATATATCATTTACATTATTTTGAATATGAACTAATCTATACATCTTTATGCATATATAATATTTTGTCATTTTTAATAAATTATCTTTCAAAACTGAACAATATTATAGGTTTCTCCTCTTTTTAAAAAAACAGA
Organism: Macrotis lagotis; assembly: GCF_037893015.1. Taxonomy (NCBI): domain Eukaryota; kingdom Metazoa; phylum Chordata; class Mammalia; order Peramelemorphia; family Peramelidae; genus Macrotis; species Macrotis lagotis. The sequence continues at coordinate 164,866,869 of NC_133664.1, forward strand.
ATTTCTGGGAATTTCTTCTGGTTTTACTAAATTGAGTACAAGATCATGAGTTGAATTCTAACCCAATGTAAAATGCTTATTTTACATTCTATGATTTGTTTTGGGTGTGTTCTTATCAAGGAATGTTATATATTCAGGAAGTTCCTAAGTAATACAATCTCATTATAAATAAAAGAACAGTTACATTAAAAACTTAGTCATGTTCTTGTCTATTTTGTCCCCAAACTACAATATACATTTATGATTATTGTTGTTTTCCTACAATCATGTGTGACTCTTTATAATCCCATGAACCATACTTCTACAAGGCAAAGATACTTTGTCATTTTTTTCTCCACTGGATTAAGGCATAGGTTAAATGACCTGACCAGAGTCACACAGCTTGAAAGTATCTGAGCCTAGATTAGAACTCAGGTCTTACTGATTCCAGGCCCTCAACCTATTCATGGAGCCACCTAGATGTCTCCTAGACAAATAGACTAAATGACCTGCAAGACCACACAGCTTTTGTGTGAGGTAATATCTGAATTCAGGTCCTCTTGACTCCAGAGCTGTCATTCTATACACTGAGCTACCGCCCCCCTCTATCGTACAATGTTTTAATGAAATAGAATAAAATCTCAAAGTCCATGTCAACTATTGAGGAGATCTAGAAAAAAAATTTACTTTCAACAGTAACTCTTGTCACATAGTTGTTTAATAAAGTTCATATCATCTACTTTCAATCACCCTCGTTCATTCTCAGAGCACTTTTGTTATTCTGGGGGTAAAGTTTCAAATGATAATTAGATTTTTATATTATATTATATTACTTATTAGAAAGTACAAAGGAGAATATAAGTTAGCTATTATTCTTTACCATGCATTACATACTGATTTAAATCAAAATATGATAACAGCTATACATTTAGAAATACCAAGATGCCTATAACTTGGTTATTTGAGATATTAATACATTATGAATTTTAAATAGGGTAACACTGTATAAGACATACTCATATGCAATAAATATTTTTTAAAATGATGAATTGTAATGTATGTTACATTTTATTTCATCAGTTTAGAACCTTCTATTTAAGTATTTATACAATTGCATAAGGTTTCAATTTGGATATTTTATTACAATAACTTTTATCTCAGATTTTATGTTGTCTTTATTCTGATTTTTGCTACTTTTCAAGACAAATTCCCTGAACTTATTTCTCTGAGTGTCAGATATATCCAGGCAGGAAATAGATAGCCTCTGTGATGTATCATTTGTATTTTCTTAATTATCCCCTTGGGACTCAGCAAAGCAATGATTATAATATGCAGAAAATAAATGAATTCCCTAAGCTCATCAATCATCTGCTTGCTATGAAACAGCAAATGTGAATGAGCTGAAATGTTTCAGAAATTCTATTATATCAACCACTTGGCCTACTAAGGAAAAAAAAGAAATTAGATTTATAAATAATATGTATTCAGGAAAAGAAGTTCAAATTCTATTTTTTTGAAAAATTTCTATAATCTTTGCCAACTACATTAATAGCTCTAACTGTGGCTATTAAAAAATCCACATTTTTTCCCTGATGACTTGGAAAAATTCCATTAAAGAGAATGAAAAGTAAATGTTTTACAAAAAAAATCTTATAGAGACTTTTTAAATAATGCAATATAATTTCCCCCCTTCTTCTTTGCTCACAAACGGATATAAGCAAAGTTTTCCTTTCCTTATAATGTCTTTGTTGGATGTTTTCAATTTGCCAAATATTTTCTAGTAGGTGATTTATGAAAAGGTTCTATCAGTGATATTAAATACAGTTCTTAAAGGTTCAATAGTTAATAGAACATGGGAAAATCGAAAAGAAAGAATTATCTCTGAAATTTTTTAGCATGGACCTAGATAATATTTCATTTTTAAAAAGTAATGCATAGCAATTTTCCAAACTGTCAGCTTTTTAAAAAAATTATTGTACCTGTCAAAGAAAAGAGTGTTGAAAAAGAAAACAAATATATTTAAAATAATAGACAGTTGGGGTGGCTAGGAGGCGCAGTGAATAGAGCACCTGCCCTGGAGTCAGGAGTACCTGAGTTCAAATCTGGCCTCAGACACTTAAGAATTACCTAGCTGTGTGGCCTTAAGCAAGCCACTTAACCCTATTGCCTTGCAAAAACCTAAAAAAATAAAATAATAGACAGTTAATACAATATTGTAGCAGAACTATTGGCAAGATGGTTTTGTGAAATAGTGGACAAAGTTTTGACTTTGGTATAAGAAAGACATGGAGTCAAATTGCACTATCAGCAATGATTTTATATTATAAATGTGGAAATAAATTCAAATGTAATAAATAAAAAATTACATATTAGTAAAATATAAGATAAATCTAGAGAGATGACCCTAATGGTGGTATTAGGAAAATCTTCATTTATAAAGAGGTGGGTGGGTTGTGTATTGAAGGAAAAGAAGAATTCTAAGAAGCAGAGGTTGAGAAAAGAAGGCATTCAAGGTTTGGGAAATATTAGCAATGTCTGTCCTTCATTTTTAAAGACCATGATTTCAGGGAAGTGAAGATATGATATGCATATGAATTAGAATTGAATTAAAGGTTGATATGCTAAGTCACCAGCTCAAGGTACTGAGGGTTAACTGACTTGCCCAAGGTCACTTATCTAGTAAGTGTCAGAGGTCACATTTGAACTCAGGTCCTCCTGACTTCAGGACAGATGCACTATCCACTGCATCATCTAGTTACCAAGTATTGGGAAATACCAGTACAGTCAAGGAATTGAAATGGGAATCTGGTTGGATTGGAGAGCATGGGGTTGGGGCATAATATATAGTTCAGTAAGAAAGGTTGTTGCCATTTTTGAAGGGTTTTAGAACTAAAAACCATACACATGCACAAATACATAATATATATCATACATGATCCAACATATATGTTAATCATAAATTTAATATTAATATATCACATTATTTGCATTCTATCTTATCCATATCATAAAGTACCATATTTAATCCTAGAGGCAATATGAAACTATTTAAGTATTTTGAGTTGGAGAATGATTGTCAGATCTACAATCAGAGAAAAACCTCTTTAGCAGATGAGGAGATGGTAGACTGGGATGGACAGAAACTTGAGGCATAAAGAGCAATTGGGAAGTTATTGCTATAATCTAGGAATGGTGATAATGGAATGAATTAAAGTGAAGGCTATTAGAAATGCAAAGGTGTAAAGACTTCTAAGATATAATTCCAAGAAGAGAATAATTCTGTAACAACAATCACTAGAATCATTCTCCTCAAAAAGCAATCAGTGGATGAATAGAAAACCCAGAATGATTAGAAAACTATTTAATATACATTTTGGTCAATCTGAATCTATACTATTAATGTAACAATATTTCAAAACTATCAAAATTATAAAAAACATATTTGTTAACAGAAAGATGTATAAATAATTATATAAATATGTGGGGGGGAAACCCTTTTGCTATCAAATTGATCTTCCTAAATTTTATCTCATTCTGTCACCCTCTTCTTATTTCTGTAAACTCCAATGATTTCTTATCAGTTCTAGGACCAAAAATAAAATCATCTATTTATCATTTAAAGCCTGTCCTTCCAACCTTTACAATACTTTTTTACACCTTACTCCCTTCTACCTCCTCTAGGACCTAGTTACACTCACTTCCTTACTATTTCTTCCACTGGACATTTCATTTCCTATCTCCATGTTTTTTCATTGGGTGATACTCATATGTCCTAGCTTTTCTCACATGTTATAGTGCTATCTTCAGCAAGAAGCCTTTCCTTGTTCCCCTTAATGATACTGACTTCTTTCAAATATTATATTCAGTTTATCATATCTTTCTATTCATTGGACATAGATTTTGCAATTTGTCTCACTGACTATGTAATAAGCTTCTCAAAGGTAGGAATTGCTTTTTTTAACCTTTATTTGTATCCTTACTTCCTGATACAATGACCAGTCTAAAATATTCACTAAATACTTATTGGTCTTTACTAAAGTAGTGTCTGTAAAGTCACTTACTTAACATTGTCAAAAGTATCTAAAAATGAAAAATGATCATTTTTAGCAAAGAAAAATTAAATTTTCTCAGTAGGATGAAAGGCAAAGAAGAATGACCATTGTCTCCACTATTATTTAACAAAGTACTAGAAATGTTCTTAATAACATGATGTCAAAAGAAATTCAGGGAATAAACATAGGTACAATTGAAACAAATTTATCTCTATTTGTAAATGATAAGATGGTTTCTTTAAAAAATGCTAGGCAACCAAAAAAAAGTATACTTGAGAGTTAACAGCCCCTGTCAAGTGGCAGAATACAGAATAAATTCATTCACCCTTGTTGCATAATACTAACAAAATTCAGAAGAAAATGATTGAAGACAAATTTTATTTTAAGATTAAAAGATTAAAAAACCCAAAAAAACCAAAAACAACCCTTTAGAATCTGATTAACAGTTTATAAAAATTATCTCTTATATATCTATTTCCCTTAATCCTAATACCTCATACCAAAAATGACTAATCTGCACAAATGTCTATCAAAAATATGTATGTATGATGCTAAACTGACTGTTCACCATTCAGGGGAGGAGGATGGGAAGGGAGAGTAGAAGGATGAATCTGGAAGGTATTAAAACAAAGGAGGAGTTATAAAATTATAACTTTTAGATAAAAAATATATAAACAAACAACTGGATACATAATGCTCAGGGTTGTGACAAGCAATTTATGAAAAGAAAATGATATCAAGATTGTTTTACAGATTTAGTACCACATCATTCAAATGATCAGAGTGACACTTTATAAAAACATAATTATAAAAAAATTCATTTGGAGGGATGAAAGATATAAAAAAGAAATGTTAAAATGATGAAAAAGTAGAAGGGAAAGGAACTGGTGTTATAGGATCTCAAGTAATACTACAAAGCAGTGATTATCCAAATGACCTGATAAAGAATTCAAAAAATATATGTTAAAGTAGATCAATGGAAGGAGCTAGATAAAAGTTTTTTATTTGTGGACCCTGAAGGGTACTATTTGATATAGTCAAGAATAGAAATTGTAGAACATTAAAATAATAACATTGCTAGGAAAATTAGAATATAGTCCATCTAGAAAATAAATTTGATCAGTCTCAATTGATTACTATCATTTCTATCATTTTTTATAAGAATGAGTATTGTATTTTATCCAAAAAAATCTATTGGTATAATTTTGATCATTATTGCTTTTGTTATTGATGTAGTCAATTATGCTGATAGCTTTCCTAATCTTTTGTTGGTTTGTTTTTTCAAGGCAAAGGTCACACAGCTAGGTAATTATTAAGTGTCTGAGGACAGATTGGAACTCAGATCCTCCCGACTGTAGGGCCAGTGCTCTATCCACTGCACCATCAAGTTGCCCTAGTTTTCCTAATCTTGATTGATCTCTACATTGCTAGTTTAAATTCCACGTGATAACAGTGTAGGATCTTTGTCATATATTACTGTAATCTCCTTTGTTAGTATTTTATTTAAAATATTTGCAGCAATATTCTTTAGGGAAATTAGTCTTTAGTTTTTTCCTCTGCTTTTACTCTCCATTGTTTAGGTATCAAAACTATATTTGCATCATAAGATGAAGATGATAGAGTTCCTTCGTTATCTAGTTTTTTAATAATTTATATAATATTGAAATATCAGTTCTTAAATGTTTGCTAGAATTGACATAAATAATTTGAACCTGGGGTTTTGTTTTTCATAGGAGCTCATTGATAGCTTGTCCCATTTCTTTTTTCTAAGAAAGGGTTGTTTAAGAATTTTACCAGCTATTCTGTTAATCAGGACAGTTTTTATTTTTTACATATTCATTCATTTCATTTTATTTGTAAGCTTTATTTTACTGGCATATAATTAAATAAAATGACTCCTTAGAATTGCTTTAGTTTCATTTTCATTGGTGGCATATTTACTCTTGATTTTTTTATACTAGTAGTTGGGTTTTTTTCCTTTTTAAAAATAAAAATTAGCAAATGGTTTGGTCATTTTGATATTTAAACAAATTTCTAAATTTATTTATTAATTAAATTTTTATTATTTTTATTAAGCTCTCCTTTTCAGAATTTCCATTTTGGTGTTTAATTAGAAATTTTTAATTTGGTCTTGTTTCTAGTTTTTTTTTTTCGTTGCATGCATAATTCATTTATTTTCATTTTCCCTCTTTCTTTGAAGTATAGAATTAGGTGGTACAATAGATAGAACACCAGTCCTAGAGTCAGGAGGACCTGAGTTCAAATGAGACCACAGACACTTGAAAATTATTAGCTGTGTGACTTTGTGCAAGTCACTTAACCTGACTGTCTTGTATCCAGGGACATCTCAATTCATCCTGATTCAGATGACTCCAGAGGAGTGAGGCTGGTGACTTAGCACAGCATCTCACTGAAATCCAATTCCTGTACATGTCATGGCATCACCCCTCTGATGTCAAGTTCTTCTTTGAGAATGAAGGACAAACTTCAAGAACATTTAGAGATAGATATTTTCCCTGAAATAGTGCTTTGGCTGTATCCCACAAATTTTTGGATGTTGTCATTCTCTTTAATAAATTTATTGATTGTCTGTTTCTATGATTTTTTTTCCTTTGACCAACCAATTCTTTAGGATTATTTAATTTCTAATGAACTTTTAGAACATAATCCCACAAGTCTTTATTGAGTCTAAATTTTATTGCATTATCGTCTTGAAAAGTTACATTTACTATTTCTGCATTTACTTGAGGTGTTTTTGTGCCTTTAAGATATGGTCAATTTTTGTAAAATTGAGAAAAAGTTATACTCTTTTTTTTTCTCATTGAGTTTTCTCCAGAAGTTGGTTTCCTTCCATCTTCCCTTTCTTCCTATCTATATATTGATCTATCTAAGTCATGAAGACTTGGGTTCAAATTCACCTCAGATACTTACTAGCTGCGTGACCTTGGGCAAATCACTTAATCCTGACTGCCTCAAATCCTTGGTTATCTCCAGTTGTCCTGATTTATATCTGGCTACTAGGCCCAGATAACTGAAGAAGATAGTGAGACTGGTAAATTAGTATAGCACCCTCCTCACTCAAATCCAATTCATGTGCCTGCCATAGCACCACCTCCCTGAGGTCATGGTCTTCTTTGAAAATAAAGGAAATAGGCATGTGCATAAGGATGAAAACAAAGAAATGATTAAATAATTTAATTAATTAATTAAAAAATAAAGGGGATGTAAAAATAGGAAAAAAATAAAGAACAACCAAAACAAAGAAAAGGACTAATCTGTAAACATTTTTAAGACAAATGTATATGCAAAATATTAACCTGACACCTTGCTGCTGAGGGGAGGGGCAGTGGGAAGGAAGGGTGGAAGGAAATTTTGTAACTTAAAAATATGCATATGCATATGGATGAATGTTGAAAAACTTTCATAACATGTATTTGGAAAAATAAAGTATCAATAAAAAAAGAAAAGAGAGTACAACCCTCAAAACTTATATATTTTCACTCATTTTTAATTCATCTCCTTGACTTCTTTCTTATTTCATGGTTAAATTTTATCTATCTCTGAGATGAAATTTTGATTTAATTCATTGAACATTTCCTTTAAAAAAAACTGAGTGCTGTGCCATTTGGTACACACACGTTTGATATTGATATTCTTTCATCATCTATGGTGCCTTTTAGCAAAATGTATTTTCCTTGATTATTATCTCTTTAAACTAAGTCTATTTTTGATTTTGCTTTGTCTGAGATAATGATTCCTACTCATGATTTTTTTAACTGAAGTTGAAACATATTAGAATCTGTTCCAGCATAATATTTAATTCTCTTTTTTCTCTGTTTCAACTGTGTTTCTTGTAAGCAACATATTGTTGAATTCTTGTTTTTAATCTTTGCTTATACTTGTTTTATTCATGAGTTCATTCCATTCACATTCATAGTTGATTACTGTGTATTTCCCTCCAACTTCCTCCTCTTTTTTTCTTCTTTTTTCCTCCATCCTTCCTTTCTGTCTGTCTCTCCATCTGTCTTTCTTTATCTCTCCATCGCTCTTTCCTTGTCTCTGTCTCTCTGTCTGTCTTTGTCTCTGTCCCTGTCTGTGTCTGTCTGTCTGTCTCTCTCTCTCTTACACACACACACACACACACACACACACACACAGTCTCTCTCTCCAATCCCTTCACTAAAGTTTGTTTTGCTTCTGAACTCTGTTTTCCTTAATCTTTCCTCTCTTTTAGGAAAAAGAAAATTGGAAAAAATAAATAAAAGTCATACATGAAAACTGTGACAAATTGACCAAAGAAATCAATTCCATTAAAGTAAAAATAACCAACTGGAAAAGGAAACAGAAGATAATTGAAGAAAATTAATCCTAAAAATTGGAATTGAACAGTTAGAAACTAATGAATCTACAACACAACAAGATTCCATCAGACAAAATAAAAAGGCTGAAAAAATTGAAGAAAATGTAAAATACCTTCTAGGAAAAACAAATGACCTGGAAAACAGATCTAGGAGAGACAATCTATGAATCTTTGGACTATTAGAAAGCCTGGACCAACAAAAGAACCTGGAAAACATCATGCAGGAAATTATAAGGGAAAACTGCCCCAATCTACTAGAACAAGATAACAATATAACAATTGAAAGAATCCACAGAACCCCCTCCAGAAAGAGAAACCAGGATAAAAACTCCAAGGTCTGTAATAGCCAAATTCCAGAACTTTCAAATAAAAGAGAGAATATTGCAAACAGCAAAAAGAAAACAATTCAAATTCAAAGGGAACGCAATCAGACTAACACGGGACTTATCAGCCTCAACACTGAAGGATCAGAAGAACTGGACTAACAAATTTTGGACAGCTAAGGACCTGGAATTACAACCCAGAATGTACTACCCTGCATATTCAGCATATAGTTTCAGGGTAAAAGATAGATGTTTAATGGAAAAATACAGGACTTTCAGAATTTCCTGACACAAAGACTAGAACTGAAAAGAAAATGTAATAACCAAATACATGACTGAAGATTTACATTAAAAAATGTAAATGAAAACAGAGACTGAAAAAAATTGTTTTAAACAAATGTTGGTCCCTAAAAGGGAAGATATAATAATTCTAATTCTTTATAACTTTACTTCTCTAAGGAATATTGGAAGGTAGAATATAATTGAAGAGAATGAACCTAAAGGATATGGGTATAATTGGGTCTTGTCTCTCAATTGAAGAGGTATAAAATCACATCACTGTATTTAAGACAAAAAGACCTGAAAAAAAAGCAAGGGTGTTAACTTTTAACTTAAGTGTTTTATTATATTTTCATTATATTTTGACTCACTTTAATCACAAGGTGCTATGCACCTTATCTAATGAGGACATCATAAACTGCTAGGACCTGAGACAGTGTCTCTATTACTTAAAATCATTTGTAAAGTTCTCAGTGAGACCTCCAGAGCCTCCCAATACTTAGAGATCTTTAAGATTCTTACAGTTAATTAGATCAGCATGCAGAGCTTCATTTAACAAGGCATTAAGTACCCTGGTTGGGAAGGGAGGGGTATAGTGGGAGATACAATAGTCTTCACTTCATTTAACAAGGTGTTAAGTACCCTGGGTGGGGGAGGGGGGGTAAAGTGTGAAAGAAATTAGGTCTGGGGGAGGGGTAGAAATAGTTCAAGAAATGATATGGCTATGGATGATACTTGGGCTTATACTGAGTACTATGTGTAACTGAAAGATACTTGGAAAGAAGGTAAGGTAAAAAATGATTACAATTATAATTTGATACAATTAGAGTCAATGCCACTTATTAAGCAATCAAGTAAACAATCTGTGATAATATCTTGATAACAATAGCAGCTTATCAAATAATCAAGCTGTGATTGATGATACCTAATCAATAATATTAGAGCACCAAGGAAAAAGGCATAAATATTTATAATTTTAGAGGGGAAAGAAGAGAGAATGTGAATGCTGAGTAAATTCTAGTCAATAGATTTAGCTCAGTGAGGGAATAAGATACACTCCCACTTGGGTTTAAAAATATAACTTAATCTACAGGGTGGGGGGGTGGGAACAGAAAATATAAGGAAAGAAGGAACTGATAAAACAGAAGGGAAGGAATAAGTGAAAATAAACTGAAATTTAAATTTCTAAAAGAAAAGTCAAAGTGAAAGTGGAAAGGTTGTAAAATTTGGTGAGGAAGAATAAGAGAAAAGGAAAGCAATAAATATAAATGAAAAAAGATAAAATGAAGGGAAATACAGAATTAATGATCTTAACTGTAAATGGGGTGAATTGTCCCATAAAAAAGTGGATAACAGAATAGATTAAAAACAAGAATCCTAAAATATGTTGTTTACAAGAAATACATTTGAAGCAGAGAGAGATACACACAGGGTAAAGGTAAAAGGGTGGAGCAAAATATATGGGAGAACTCAATCTCCCTCTCACAAAACTAGATAAATCAAACAACAAAATAAGCAAGAAAGAAATTAAGAAGGTGAATGAAATTTTAGAAAACTTAGATATGGTAGACCCCTGGCAAAAACTTAATAGGGATAGAAAAAAATAAACCTTTTTCTCAGCAGTACATGGCACCTTCACCTAAATTGACCATGTACTAGGGCACAAAAACCTAAAAATCAAATGCAAAACGGAAGGAATAATACATATACACAGTTCTCAGACCATGATGCAATAAAAATCGCATGTAATAAAGAGTCAGAGAAAGATAAACCAAGAACTAATTGGAAACTGAATAACTTTATCGACATTAGGAAAGCATTCAACATAAACATATCAATAATAAAACCAACAGAAATCATATGATTATCTCAATAATTGCTGAAGAAGCCTTTGATAAAATACAACACCCATTCCTAGTAAAAATACTAGAAAGTTTATGGATAAATGGAGTTTTCTTAAAATAATAAATAGTATCTATCTAAAATCATCAACAAATATAATTAATAGGAATAAACTCAGAGCATTTCCAATAAATTCAGGGGTGAAACAGGGATGCCTGTTATCACCATTACTATTTATTATAGCATTGGAAATGCTAGCAGTAACAATAAGAAAAGAAAAAGAAATTGAAGGAATCAGAATTAGTAATGAGAAAGCAAAACTTTCTTTGCAAATGATGTGATGGTATACCTACAAAACCAGAGAAAATCATGAGACTATTTGAAAAAATTATCAAATTCCGCAAAGCAGCAGGACATAAAATAAGCCCACATAAATCATCAGTATTTCTATATATATATATGAATAACAAAGCCCAAGAACAAGTGCTAGAAAGAGAAATTCCATTAAAAATAACTGTAAACAATATTAAATACTTGGAAATCTACCTCCCAAGAAAAACCCAGAAACTATGAACACAATTATAAAGCTCTCCTCATCCAAATGAAGTCAGATCTAAATAACTTGATAAATGTCAAATGCTCATGGTTAGGTCTAGCTAATACAATAACAATGACAATTTTACCCAAATTAAATTACTTATTCAGTGCCATATCAATCAAACTACCAGCTAGAAAAAATAGGACCAAAATTCATCAGGAGCAACAAAAGGGCAAGAATAGCAAGGGAACTGATGAAAAAAAAATGTAAAGGAAGGTGGCCTAGCTCTACCAGATCTAAAACTATGCTATAAAACAGCAGTTATCAAAACTTCCCAGTACTGGTTAAGAAATAGAATAATGTAACAGTGGATTACAATAGGTTCAAAAGAAACTGTAGGAAATGACTACAGCAATCTACCATTTGACAAACCCAAACCAGCCTCTGTTATAAGAACTCACTATTTGATGAAAATTGTTGGGAAAACTGGAAAATATTATGGCAAAAACTAGGCATAGATACACATATCATTTTTTTTAGATTTTTCAAGGCAATGGGGTTACATGGCTTGCCCAAGGCCACATAGCTAGGTAATTATTAAATGTCTGAGGTTGCATTTGAACCCAGGTACTCCTGACTCCAAGGCCGGTGCTCTATCCACTGCACCACCTAGCCGCCCCTAGATACACATATCTTACCCTACACCAAAATAAGGTCAAAATGGGTACAGGATTTAGACATAAAGAATGATACCATAGATAAATTAATAGACCAAAAAAAAGACTCTATCTATCTGATCTATGGAAAAGGGGTAACTTTTATGACCAAACAAGAATTAGAGCATATAATAAACAGCAAAATGAACAATTTTGACTATATTAAGTTAAAAAAGTTTTTGCATTAATAAAATCAATGCTGCCAAATTTAGAAGAAAAGTAGTAAGTTGAAACAATCTTTATAACCAGGAATTCTGATAAAGGTCTCATTTCTAAAATATATAGAGAATTGTATCAAATTTATAAGGTCACAAGTCTTTCCCCAATTCAAATGTATGAACAGACAGTTTTCAAATGAAAAAAATTAAATCTATATATAATCATATGAAAAATGCTCCAAATAACTATTGATTAGAGAAACACAAATTAAAACAACAATAAGGGATCATCTCACACCTACTAGATTAGCCCAGATGAAATAAAGGGAAGATGATCAATGTTGGAGAGATTGTAGGAGGATTGGGACCTTGATGCATAGCTGGTGGATTTGTGAATAGATCCAAACTTTCTGAAACACAATGTGGCACTATGCTCAAAGAGTAATAAAACTGTTTACACCTTTTGACCCAGCAATTCAAATTCTAGGTTTATATCCAGAAGAAATTGTAAAAAATGGGAAAAGTGTTATAAATTCCAAAATATTCATAGCAGCACTTTTTGTAGTAGCAAAGAATTGGAAATTGAGGGGATGCCTATCAATTCAGGAATGACTAAACAAGTTATGGTATATGAATACTATGGAATATTATTATTCCATAAGAAACCATAAGTGGTGGGACTCAAGAGAAGCATGGAATGACTTATGGGATTTGATGCTGAGCGAACGTAGTAGAGTCAAGAGAATGGCACACACATCAACAATATTATGAAATGAACAAACTTGATGGAAGCAACTCCTTTCAACAATCCAAGGAGCTAAGACAACTGTCTTAGACTATAATGCTCTATATTATCCCCAACCAGAGAAAGACAAAACAAAACAAAAACACTGGAAAACAAAACACCCCTACTGAATCTGATGGACACTTTATAAAAAAATATCTCTTATGTTATCTCTTTTCCTCATGCCAAAAATTACTAATTTGTAAATATGCTTAAAAATATGTATGTAAAATGCTAAACTGACTGTTCCCAACTGAGAGGAGGAGGGGTGGGAAGGAAGGGTGGAGGGAAATTTTGAAACTTGAAAATATGCATGTACAAATAGATGAAAATTTAAAAAAATTTTTTAAATGTTTCCTCTCTTTTGTCAAACCTCCTTTTCTATTATCTTCTTTCCCTCCCTATTCCCTATTGGTTTTAGATAAATTTCTAACCCAATTGATGGTGTGTATGTATATGTTTGTGTGTGTGTGTGTCTGTATATATTTGTGTGTGTGCATGTATATGCATAAATGTATCTTTATATGCATGTATATATGTAAACACATATGTATGTGTGTGTGTATATATATATATATATATATATATATATATATAGAGAGAGAGAGAGAGAGAGAGAGAGAGATAGGTGTACTTATTCCTCTTTGAACCAATTTAGATGATAATTAAGGTTGAGTATTGTCTACTTTGCCCCTGCCATTTTTTCCTACCATTGGAAAAACTCTTCCTTGTATGCCTCTTTTTTCATGAAAATATTTTCTCCATTTGTCTACTTCCTTACCTCATTGTTCCACAACACCCTTCTTTCCCATTATCTACTTTTTTGAAATCATTCCAATATAATCATTTCAAATCCTTGTCTTTTGTATAGGTAGAAACCTTCTAATTGCCCCAGATATAATTCTTAGAAGTTACATATAACATCTTATTATAAAGAATTTGAAACATTTAGCCTTATTTGGTACCTTATGATTTCTCTTTCTTATTTACATACCATACTTCTCTTGAATCTTGTATTTCAAGGTAAAATTTTATATTTATGTTTTTTAAATCAGAAATGCTTGAAAGTCCTCTAATTTAATTTTTTTGTCTTAAAGAATTATACTTTTTTTATAGGTAATTCTTGGTTGTAATCCTAGATCATTTGTCTTCCTAACCACCAGCCTCTAAATTTTGTCTGATCCTAACTGTGGTTTCATGACATTTAAATGACATTTTTCTGCCTGCATGAGGTATCATTGATGTGAGGTCTCTGGACTTTGGTTAAATATTCCTTGAAGTTATCATTTTTGGGATCTCTTTCAAATGATCAGGAAATTCTTTCAATTTCTATTTTAGCCTTTGTTTCTAGGATATCAGCACATATTTTCTTGATATTTCTTGAAATTGATCATCATGCCATGTTTCTGTTACTGTGTACAATGTTCTCTTGGTTCTGTTCACTCCATTCATTATCAGTTAATGTAAGACTTTCCAGGTTTTTCTGACATCTGTCTGCTCATCATTTCTTATATCACAATAGTATAACATTGCATTCATATATCACAACTTCTTTAGTCCTTCCCTAATTGAATGGTATTTCCTCAATTTCTAACTCTTTGCCACCATGAAAAGAACCAATAAAAATATTTTTGTACATTTAGGTCTCTTAATCTTTATTTTAAATGATCTTTTGGGGATATAAACAAAGTAGTGGTATTGGGTATTGCTAGATCAAAGAATATACAATATTATTGTTTGCTAGTTCTTTGGGCATATTTCCAAATTGCTCTCCAAAATGTTTGAATCAGTTCACAACTTCACAAAAAATACATTAATGTCTCAATTTTCCCACATATACTCCAACATTTATAATTTTCCTCTTTTATCATATTAGGCAATATGATATGTATGATTTGTTTAAATTTACATTTCTCTAATCAATAGTGATTTGGAACATTTTTCTATAGGACCAGAGATAATTTTAATTTCTTCAACAGAACAATCCCTGTTCATATCCTTTGATTATTTATGAAATGTAGAATGACGTGATTTTTATAGATTTGACTCAGTTCTCTATATATCTGAGAAATGAGTTCTTTATCAGAAACACTGGCAATAAAATTGTTTCCTATCTTTCTACATTGGAGCTGTAATTTCATTGGTAAATGTCACTCTTATACATATAGACTGGCCCATGCTCTTCCTGATAGACCTATACTTTACTAGAAGCACAGAAAGACCATAATGTATCATGAATTTAGTTATTTGACACACTTGAACATATACATGTTTAAGTATATTATATATAATTTTCACATGTATATATGTATATATATATATTTCCCCCAAAAGCAACTTCAATAATAACTGTTCATTTTATATTTGAGAAGCCCTCAGTATCCCTATCCCTTTCTGGAAATTTTCTTAAATTATAAATTTATATCACATATCACATTATCATATGTTATATAATATAGAAATAAATAATGTTCAATGCAATAACATATTGACATATAATATAATATTTAATGAACCATACAAAATATAAATTTACTTAAATTGTAGCTATACTATTTATCTTTGAAATTCAAGAAGCTATGATTTTGTTGTTTTGGGTACCTCCTTTACTAATGTAGAACACAATCCCAGTACCACTTGATAAATGGTGTTGCAGAGTTGTTTTGGCTAATCTGGGAAATGTTCTCTCTGAAAGTAACTGATCTGGATCACAGAGTTATAAGGTAATACTGAATTCTCAAACCCTAGATACACAGGGGTGGCTAGGTGGCGCAGCAAATAGAGCACTGGCCTTGGAGTCAGGAGTACCTGGGTTCAAATCCGACCTCAGACACTTAATAATTACCTAGCCGTGTGGCCTTGGGCAAGCCACTTAAACCCATTGCCTTGAAAAATATATAAAAAAAAAAAACAGAGACACCTCTCTTCCTTGATGAAGTATAACATTAGAACTTCAGTGGAACAACAATCCTATTTATTCAATATTAATATCTGACTAACAGTTTCATCTTCTTACCACTTATCAAGCATTTCTTTTAAAAATCAAATGCAGAATGAAATTTGTAGATGCATTACCTTTAAAATCTTGAAACTTCATTGCAAAGTTTATATGCAAAGTTTATAACATTTAAGTGTAGGACAAACTTAAATAATTGAATATATTTAACTCTCAAAGGACAAAAATCAATTAATTTATGCAAATAGAAAACTTTCATTAAACATGAGCAAATAGGCAAGGCTGGAACAAAACTATCCATCAACCTTAGATAATGAAATAAATTCCTACAGGGAATTTAGTGGTTAATTCAGTAGGTAAGGTTTTATTTGGTTAAGGAATATAAAACAGAATTAAACTAATAGAAAAAAAAAAAGAACAAATGTAAGCCAACAGAAATAGTCTTTCTTATAGGAGGCCACATAAGGATAAAGAGAGAAATGTTTAAAACACTTTAGAAATTATCAAAACAGTTAAGGGTCCTGACTCATATGGCAATATTTCAACATTAACCTAAAATTTAAATATTATAAGGAAAAGAAATGGAGAAATTATTAGAATAGGAATTAATTTTTTAAAATCTTAGCAACTGTCTTTTAAAAAAAACATGCTGCATCTCATTAACTCACACTTAAAAAAAGTTTTCGTTTATCATGACTGTGATACCTGAATTAGACATAATTCCAGAAATATTAGCATAAATAGAAATCATAACAACTCATTTAGCTATATCATTTGGAAGACACTTTCCTAAGGATGAATTGTGAGGTAGCTAGGACAAGTATTATCATTGACTATTTATACACTGGGGAACTGAAGATTTAGATTTTTGGTGACCTGCCCAACATAATCCAATAAATAATATAGAGTTTGAACTTAATTCTCCAAGTCCCATTATGCTTCTGAGAGTTCTTGATCATTGAATAAAGGTCATAAATGAGTTAAAGGATTAATATTAATTTTAATATTTTCACTGAAATAGAACAAGATTCTAGTTTGTCTTTATAAATTAAAAATATCCTATGTTATTTAAAGAATCTCCCATCTTTCTATGACTTCAAATACAAAAGTTTCCTGGGAAGTCAATATTATTATCAGAAAAAATAAAATTTTACAGTACATTATCAACTCATTAATTAGACCAAAATAAAAAAAATACACTACAAAGGAAAGCAAAATAACTATGGGCTTATCAGTGGCACAAAAGAGAGAATTATTAAAATGGTGGTAAAGAGGGAGATATTTTAAACTCTTTGTTTTGTGTAATTGTCAAAGTTACATTATTTATTGTAGCACAACTTCTTATCAAAAACCCAATATAAATATTCATGGAAAATATGATATTTGAACCGTGTAAACTTCACTTTAAAATGTTTTTCTTATGTTTGTCAGCTAAATTTCCTATCATAAATGAAAGAATTTTATTTTTATGCATAGTAGGTCATAACTAAGTCCAAAATGTCTCCACACCTTTAATATACCACTTAAAAAGTTCCATCACCCATCAATTGGGGAATGGCTAACCAAGTTATGGTACATGAATACTAAGGAATGCTACTGTTCTATAAGAAACCATAAATGGTTGGACTCTAGGGAAGCATGGAATGATTTATGGGATGTGATGCCGAGCAAAGGGAGTAGAACCAAGAGAACAACGTACACATCAACAACAACAACATGAGATGAACAACTTTGTATTAGACTGACTATGGACTGACTCTATTATCCCCATGCAGAGGAAGAAAAAGAGAAGAAAACAAAACACACACACACACACACACACACACACACACACGCACAAACAACCCTTCAAAATCTGAACATTTTATAAATATATCTCTTATATATCTCTTTCCTTTAATCCTAATTCCTCATAGCAAAAATTACTCATCTGTAAGCAAATTTATCAAAATATTTATGTATAATGCTAACCTGACTGCTCGCTGCTGAGGGGAGGGGAATGGGAAGGAAAGGTGGAAGGAAATCTTGTAACTTTAAAAATATACATGTGCATATGGATGAACATAAACAAATATATTTTTAAAGGTTCTATTATATTTATGTAGAGAAGAGAAAGATATTTATCTTAATTATCACTTATTATATAATTATGGCAAGTCCATTTCTCATTTCTTAGCATTTTAAAGAACAAATATAAATATTTTTTGATAAATTACCAAAGTAAAATAGAGTAAGGCTAGCTAGACCCAAATTAATAACTAAGTGACAAATACAATTTTACTTTTATCTCTAAGTGCCAAAGGATAATACTTTAGTCCCATTATATATTAAACTAGTGTCTACTCCTATTATTGATAAAGTAATAAAAATGATTATAGTCATCTACATTTTTATGCTTTACAACTTACAAAGAACTTTGGGGAGGCTACATCATCATAATATAGTTATTTTAACTACCTTAGATATGTGATATCATGATTCTTTTGGTCATTGTGGTTCAATATTCTGAAGTTATCTTTGATTTTTACCTTTACATCACCATCCACAACTGTCATTTGTCATCTCCTGTTTACTTGCTCTATGATAAAATAGAAATGATTCTACTTGACTATTTCCCTTTCAAACTTCTCTCTTCTATACACCATAGTAATACAAACAAGTCTTTCTTATTTTCTTCATACATGGCACTCTATCACACATTTTCATGTTGTTTTACTGGCTATTTGTCCCTCATGAAATGCATTCACTCCTCAATCCTCATTCACAGAAACCTTAACTTCCTCCAAGATTCATCTAAAGTATTACCTTTCCCACAGTCTTTGATGATACCTCCAACTCTAATACCTCTTTCCCCAAATACGACATATTTTTAACTATTTTGCACTTATCCTATATATGTTTGAATGTGTGAATAGAATATATTTTTGGATCATATTATGCTTTATTATTTGCCTTTTCATCTTTAAAGCCCCAAATAGATATTAATAAATACCTGTTTATTGATTTAATGATAAAAACTTTGTGCCTGTCTCTTATTTTATATCTGTAGTATAATAATTTGTGGACCTTTTGCTTCTCAAATTAAATTCTCAGCTCTTTGATAGCAAGAATGGGGTCTTATTTTTTTTAACCCTAATAACTACTAGTAAAGTACTTTGGACATAAAAGGCAATCTGCAATGGGTTAATAAATTGAACAGCTTCAGTTCATACTTTTACAATCTTTTGTGTTGAGAAAAATCTCCACTTTTTCCTAATTCCTACAAGTCAACAGATAAATTCTGATAGGGGGAATATCAGTTTGGATTGGTAAACCCTTGTGGAGTAGTTATAGTGGATTTGGATTTAGAAGAATTTATAGGGTTTTGTTATACTGAGAGTAAAAGAAAGAAAACATTCCAGGCCAGGGAAGTAGCCATAAGGAAGACTATTTAATAATGAATGGATTAGAGTAGGAGGAAGAAAGAAATCAGAAGACATTGAGTCCAGAAAGGAATGATAATGGCAATAAAAAAGCTACATTAAAATTATAGTTATATCAGGAAGGTAAGTTTATAGAAGGGAAATAATTATTGCTTGTTTTTTGACAGGATGATAGTAATGAATAATAAAGAGTAAGAACTTTTGAAACTTATTTTTTCTTCTATTTTCCCTGTCAAAACAAAAAGACAAAACAAAAATGACTGGTATAATTAAAATAAAAATTAAATAGATATTAAAAGAATATTATTTGATGAGTTAAAGTCACGAGGAAAAGATGAACATCATTTTGGACACTGAAAGTTGGTACAAATTATCGCTGAGATTCAAAGGTCATTGAGAATGGTTGTGTACAGATAATGGAGAATATCACAGAACTGGAGAATGGAAAATGCAATAACTTGTTTTTAAAGAAATACAATAATCCCTAATAAATAGATCAGAAAACTTGATTTTTATACCTGACAATATTTTTTGAAATGTTATTTACTGTATGCTGGTGAATACTTTGAAAAGGAAATAGAAATCACAAAGAACCATTAAGATTTCATCTCAGGCATGTCAGAATAATACTTTACTAAGCCTTACTTTACAACAGGGCTAACTAAATAAGCAAATCAGTGAAGTTCTATGGATATAATTGATAATTTGAGGAAAGCAGGTGACAAGTATTAATCAATTTCATAAATATAGAGGGAAAAGCCTGATAAGATAGTAGTATGTTTAAAAGAACATTTAAGGCTTTTAATGAACTGTAAGCTCAATATGAGTAAAAAAAAAATGTGATATGATTACCAAGAAAACTAAGGAAATCAGGTTGTATCAAGAGCAACATGATGTTCAGAATTAAGGAGATGATGGTCCTTGTTGTACTGTTCCTTGTCAAAATAATATTTTAAGCATCAAGTTCAATTTTGGGAATCATTAATAAGTTGCATCCAAAGTTCAGAATAGATAGATGATCAAAATGGCAAAAAGACAGGATAACAGCTTCTATGAGGATCAACTCAAGTGACAGGAGATGGTTACTGAGGAAGAGAAGATTTAGGCAGTGAATTATAGTTGTTTTCAAAAAAGAGAATATGCAGAAGAGAGTGGAACAATAAATTTATATCATAAAGATACAAATTCAAACATGCTCAGAGACTTGCTACCTGTTTGATTGTGAATAAAATCTGAAATCTCAGTTTCCAAATCTGTAAAGAAGGAGTTGTTTCAGATTCAAGTCTATGATCTTTTGAATTTTAAAAAATTTGAACATAATTTATTTGAAAAGGGATTATAATTCTTCTGCTTTGCTCAGAACAGGTATAACATGTAAAACATACAGAAAGCAATTTTAGAATAGATAAAAGGAAAATGAGTAACCTGACCATATGGAAATTTCAGTCCTGAGAAACTTCATCTCACTTCTCCTGTGACACTGGTAGAGTGGTAGAAAGGAAGAAAAAATGTTAATACAATTTTAGATAAAAAATGTTTATTGGATATTGTTACTATAATTATTTTCTTGTCCAATGACAAATAAATTGACATAGTATTGAACAAGGCAAATCATACAACTCTTTACATTCTTGTAAATAAATGAAATCTGAATAGAGGAGGAAGCTACAGTTAAATAAAAGTATGACTCACATATAGGTACTGCTTGGAAATGTTAAAAGTGTAAGTTAGAAGAGTGAGTTTTATCAAACATCTGTAGGCTATAAAAATATCAATTGCATTTTTGGTCATGATATGATACAGTTCATAATAAAATCATTCTGAAAAGACTACAAAAAAGTAACTACATTAAAATGATTGTAGATACTGGAGATATTCTATGAAGAACTTAATAAGACTATAAATTATATGACATAAACTGAGATTTCTTGATTTCAAACTAAAAAGTGGCATGGGGAAGTATATGTGGCAAAGTATGATTCAGAAAGAAGCAATGAGAGAGGTTAAATACTGGTAACTTAGACACAAGTTTCATTCTTCTAATCATGATATTCTTAAAACAAACAGGCAACAACAACAAAATAAAAACAATTGCTCAGTGTTAGTATGAGGAACACCAAATAACACAAACTTTAATGCTATCCTCAGCAGATTATTAGTTGAAAACAAGTAGACTTTGGGGAGTGATATTCAACCATTCACCAATATCTGTCTTTCACAATTAACTGAAAGTAACCTATGGTAATTATTATTTCTTAATTACAAAAAAAAAGATCCATTAAAAATAGGCTTTTATTACAAAGGATTTTTCATTTAATTAAAATCATTCAAGAGAACTTGGGGGGATAGAACAACAAATACTGCTTTGTTTGAAGCTCCTCTAATCATAAAAATACTGCAAAAGATAATACTAGGAGCACACGCTTGTCAAACTTACACAGCATAATGTTGGAGAAGGACTAAAGTATAATACAGATTAAAGAGGGAGTTCCATGAATGGTGAGGTCTTTAAGATAGCTTCTGCCTATTGATAAGATTTTCATGGCTTCCTTACAATACTGAATCATTTGGGAGAGGACAACAGCCTATTGAAATCCTTATAGAAAAAAGCTCAAGTGGATGAATATTACCACTTGACAAGATTTTAATATGTATTTGGATGAATAAGTTTCAGGACTATTTATTTATGTTTATATATTAATACATTATTTATTTATTTTCCCAAATGCACGTAAAGAGAGTTTTCAACAATCATTTTATAATGTTTTAAGTTTCCTATTTTTTTCTCTCCCTCCCCTCTCCCCTTTACCTCACAGAAAACAATCTAATATAGGTTATACATGTATAGCTATATTAAACATAAATTGATGTTATTCATTTTGTGAAAGGGGAAGCAAATCAAAAAGGAAAGAAAATCATACTACATAAAACAAATTTTAAGAATTGAAAACAGGATGATTTGGTCTGCATTCAAACTCCATAATGCCTTTTCTCGTTGTGAATGGCATTTTCCATCAACATGTCCTTTGGAATTGTCTTTGATTATTGTACTACTGAGAGCAAGTTCATTGTAGTTGATTGTTATGCATTAATGCTATTAGTGAGTACAATATTCTAGTTCTACTCATTTCACTCAGTTTCAGTTCATGCAAGTTTTTCCAGACTTTTTTGAACTCTCATCATTCATGATTGCTTTTTCTTTAAAGTTAACTTTTTCAATTACAAGCAAAGGTAATATTCAGCATTCATCCACTTGCAAGTTTATGATCTCCACATTTTTCTACCATCCTTTCTTCCTTGCCCCTCCTTATAGCATCATACAATCTGGAAAAAGTTACACAATCACACTCATGTTTTAGCATATTTCCATATTAGTCATGTTGTAAAAGTAGAATTAGAATGAAAAGGAAAAACACTATGAATATAGAGTGGGCAATGGAGAGCTCTGAAAAGAAGGAATAAAAATATCATGAAACAAGACTGAGGGATGAGTGACCTTCTACAATGACCCTATAGTACTAATATGATGTAAGGAAAAAAATAAGTAAGGGCTCTGGCACACTCTATAATTGTATTCTTGTGATAAACTTATTGAAGAATATGTATGGAAAAGAGTTGCACAGGTCAGACAATAACTAACGGGTTGTGATATTCATAGCTAACCTGAACTCCTGGTTCCATCTAATCCCAAATATTAAAGGAAGATTTTAGTAGTGAAAAACTTACCAAATATTAGTCATTTTATAAGGCAAATTTAGTAACTAAAGGTCCTTTCTCACATATTTTATTTTATTTTTTTTTAGGTTTTTTTCCAAGGCAAATGGGGTTAAGTGGCTTGCCCAAGGCCACACAGCTAGGTAGTTATTATGTCTGAGACCGGATTTGAACCCAGGTACTCCTGACTCCAGGGCCGGTGCTTTATCCACTGTGCCACCTAGCCACCCCTCTCACATATTTTAAAAGAAATGTTGGATTAATGATTATCAGATATAAAGCTGAGAGAATACTTGAACAATTATTGATTGAACTAGATGATCTATGGAATTCTACTTTTCATGAATGCTTGTTCCGGGGTTAAAAGCAAGGATGAGAAGTTAAACATTAATTCCAGTTTGATATAGGAAAAAATCCTACAAATGCACAAATAATAAGGGAGTAAGTTAAGAAATAATTCTGCATCTCCATTCAACCAGAACCTACAATAGTTATCATACAATTCCTATTAACATATGTACTAACCAATCATTCACACAGATCATATTCAAATACATAAAGTAAATAATTAATATAAATCTATCTTAAATTTTATGCTTACTACTAATAATGCACAGTAAATGATGGGTGTTCCATAGATAATTGTTGAATTCTCTCCAGTTTAAGGCAATCCAATAATTTATGGTTTCCTAAAATTTTTTTATTAAATTGATAATATATTTTCTTGTCCATCATCCAGAAAAGGAAGGAGAAAAAATTTGGAATGAAATAGGTGCTTGAACAATTTTGATAAACTGTCATTCTCAATCAATCAGTAATCATTTATTAGTTTCCTGCTATGTAATCAGAATCATACCAGGCAGAGACACAGAGAATGGTTGGAAATATATAACTACCTAGAAAAATTCAGGTAGCAAGGCATTTCAGTTTTCAACTATGCAGCACGTCCATGATAATAGTGTTGAAATATCAGCAAGTCATGCAATTTTATTTTAGAAGTGATATAAAAATTTTAATGTCAGGGGAAAATTATAAAGTAGAATGTGACACTGACTTGAAAAATATACACACAGACATGCTGTGATCTTTAAAAATCTGCAGTTAAACTGTGAATCTGTTGGTATCTAATATGCCACTAATATAAAAGACAAATAGTTTCTTGGACTCAGTGTCCAGAAAACATTTGTCACTAAATATGAATTTGTATTTTTTGCTTTTTATTAGACAACAAAATCAAGTTAAGTGCAATGATATACTTTTCCATTTTCACTAACAGGAAACTTAAATAACATTCAGCCATAGTAAAAGATTTAGCATAATCTCAAAATGACACCAATTAGCTCTTTTTAATTGTTTTTGCTTTACTTTGAACTGCCTTGTTTTGTTTTATTTAATTTTATAATGTTGTTTGACATTTAAGAAGTAGCTAAATATTAACAATTAACAAGAGTAGTTACAGTTTTATGACAAGAAACATAGCATAATTGATAGGAAAACCAGTACTGGAATTAGGAAAACAGCATCTTATACATTCTAAGTATGTGACCATTTGAAAGTCATCTGATCTCTGTGCCTGAGACAATTCTCTAAGATTATGCAATGAATGAATTGCTCAGCTGCCTTAGCAGAAAAAAAGTTCCACATGACAAATTTTCTACACAGAAGAAATCACAGACGGAAAATTTCATCCCCACAATAGTCTGGTTTCAGACAAAATGAGAATACTTTTTTAGTATATGAATTGAACCAGAGATAGAAAGTGTAAGGGTTTCAGTAGAAACAAATGCAGAAACTTTACAAGTAAAGTAAATAAACTCCAGGTGATACAGAGAACAGTACACTATCTTTAGAGTCAGGAGGACTGGATTGAAATCTAACCTCAGATACTCACTAGTTGTATGACCTTGAATAAATCACTAAACCCCAATTGACTCCAAATAAATAAACTCCTGAGAAATTATTTAGAAGAAAAAATTAAATACCCTTTATTAATTCATATGAAAAAATAAATGCTACTGAAACTATTAAATAAATAAATACTGAATTGTATAAATAAATAACAATTAAAATACATAATATAATAATAATAAATAGAATCCTGCATATTATAAAATAAAACAATTATGAGAAGATTGTCCTCTTCATGCTCAACACTTAATCTTTAAAACTAACAGTTGCTAGTAGATTACCATAAATTCATATTTAAGTAATAT
Source organism: Macrotis lagotis (assembly GCF_037893015.1). Classification (NCBI taxonomy): domain Eukaryota; kingdom Metazoa; phylum Chordata; class Mammalia; order Peramelemorphia; family Peramelidae; genus Macrotis; species Macrotis lagotis. The sequence continues at coordinate 164,892,205 of NC_133664.1, forward strand.
TAATAGTAATAGTAATATTTCTTTAAATACTATGTGAAGTTTTAATGGCATGTTAATTATAATAACATAGAAAACTCAGATGGGGAAATAAATCCTAATTATAAGACTTTTTGAAAATATATCATATATATACATGTATATATAAATTTGAAAAGGGATTTTCATCAAATGAACATGTCAGAGCAAAATACTAAATTAGGGAAGCTTCCAAATGCAATTAAATATGAAAAACATAAAATTGGAAAAAAAGTCCTTCATGCCTTAAATAAACCCATATTCCAGTTTAGATATCATATCTTCAGAATTGAAGTAAAAATAACTTCATGGAAGAAAACAACAAATTCATAATCACATTTCATGCTAATGAGGGTCTAAGTGTATGAAAGACTAAAAAAGGAAACTGAAATGCTGTACATTATCAACTAAGAATAAATATGCTAATGCAACATTAGACAAAGTGAGTTGGTATGAATGCATATTCTGGCTAATATAGTAAGCCAGACATAATGATTATTATTAGAGCTATCTATCATTCAGAGATTCAGAAAATACAAAGAAAATTGTTACTGGACAATGGACAGAGAGTAAGCCTCAGGAATGTTCAAGTCTTTCCTCTGACTTGTACTGACTGTGTTGCTGCAACAACTTAGCTAACTTCTCCATTTTTTAGATCAGTTTTAGGCCAAACACATATAAAAATGTATCTTAGCTAGTCACATAATCAATTAGCAAATCACAAATTAACATAATGTTACAGTTTTATTTATTTTGTTAACATTTCCCAATTACATGTTAATTTGGTTTAAAGGCATTGTAGAGTTTTGTGGGCTGCCTAAAAACCCTATATAAAAACAAAACAAACACAACAAAAATCAACACTTAATCATATGCTTCACAGGAAATACGTATGAAACATTCTATTTTGGGGGGATGGGGGTTTGTTTTTTTAGATGTTTTGTTTGGATAAGCACAATGCTGCACTTTTAAAGGTTCTCATTCAATAATGCCTCATGTGTATAAGTAAATATAATATTAACATTAACAGCAGAGATAATTTTGGATCAGTGATGCTTTTATTATTTATATCAAGTGAATCATAAAACAAAGAGGTATTTAACAAAGGTTTCACTGTTGTATTGGAATATGTGCTTCTCAGGGTACAACTGGATAAAGGAATCTATATGAAAGAAGATTTTGCAAATGCTCCTATTTGTGCGAGAACCGTATTGATTGTATCAGCCCCTTTAACACTATAGTCTCTCTTGAATGCCTTCTAAAACTTAAAATACTTTTTTAAAAAATATTACATTAAAATATTATAGTACACTGAGCTTTGTAACACATTGTTTTGATGGAAAAATTTAAATCATACTCGAACACATAGAAAAGACAATACTATTTTATATTGAAAAGGAGAAAAATAATTTTTGGAGAAAAAATTATTGACAATGTAAAAATTTACTTGTGACAGTGATATGTTTGAAGTAGACACTAATTTTTCACTTTAAAAATATTGTGACATTATCTAGCTGCTTATAAGTATTATTTTTCTCCTATTTTTAGTTGAAATTAAGTCTACCTTAATTAAAATGGAATTTATTATAACTACTATCACCATCATTCCTTATTTTAAATTTCTTTATTAGTTAAAATTTAATAACATTTTGTTTAAATATCTTTTGTTCATTTCATTTCTCATGTATGTTGGTCTGTCCATAGAGTGTGTCGAATTTAATATAACAAGTCCAAGGAAAAAACCATAAGTGAATTAATTCTTAGATATTGAGCCTTTGGCAGTCACAAATCTCTGATTACTGACAAAATGAAGAAATCAAACTTTTCTTGGTTCTGGCATATTTTCTCAAAAGGCAGAATGTTTCAACTCTCTTCTGGCATGTCCAAAAGAAAACAATAGTATTCATAGTAGCTAGTAGTGAAAAACTTCTTTCTGTTTTCTCTTGTTAATAAGCACCGAGAAAATTTAAATTGAAAAAAAAAGCAAAAAAAAAAAAAAGAAATCCAAAGCACTAATTTCTAGTAAGACCAAGATTCCTAGAATTATGTTATCTTATTCAATGAACATCTCACAAACAAATAAATTGATCTGCTGGGTCTTAAAATATAATTATAGTCAACAATGACTTCAAAGGAAGAAATGTCATAAAATATATAATAAAAGATATATTTAATGGAAAAGTAGGTAGGTAAATAATTTAGTAAGAGTAAAGGATAATAGAAATAGACTAAGTGGTATATTAGTAACATAAAATATTAAAAGAACTAAGGCAAACCTTTTGAAAGATTGAGTTCTGATTAGGTACTCCTGTGAAGTCTTCCCTGATTGCATCGTTTCTGCCTTGTTCAAACTTATTTTTACATCATATATATATATATATATCTCATAACCCTCAACCTCCAACATTGAATATAAGTTCCTTGAGAATAAGGACTGTTTTCTTTTGTTCTGTATTACTATAGCAGAAAGCAGTAATGCTTTATACAAAAGTAGGCATTTAATAAGCAAGTATTAGATCAGACTGAATAGAAGCAAGATCTCATAGGAACAGAAGGCATGGAAGAGTTTTGCTCTCTATTGATTTGAAGGTGCCTAAACCAATGAGATCATGGTTATTCATCAAAAGCAGACAAAAACAAGTAGCTTCAATTAATTGGTGTATCTGAATGTTACAATCAATATGCAACATGTTATACAATGTGGAAACACCTAAAGTAGGACTTCAGGTCTCTTTGCAATTCCTTTGTTTTGAAATCAACTGATGATTAAAGGGCGCTTTTGTATCAGTTTTCAAAACAATACTTTATTTTTTTTACTCAATATTATTTATGTAGATCTATTTGAATCAATTATCTCCTTGTATCTTTACCTGTTTTCCCTCTATCTTTCTAGATGACAAAAAGAACTGGAAGAACCAAGTTCACTGTTGGAGGAGATAACTGAAAAAAGGAAGATAGAAGTTGTACTAGTTTTATTGGGGATGAACTTTGACTATCATGTAAGTATGACAAATAGGTGTTGAGAGCAGCCTCTGTGGGAACAGTAAGAGAGTGAACTGCTTGATTTAAAAAGTTCATTCACTTTTACTTCAACACTGCGAATGTCATCAAAAAGAGGTCAGAAAATCAAATCAAAAAAGCAATGTCAATTAATATAATGCAAAAACCAAGAAAGCAAAAGAAATAAAGGGATCGCTGAAAAAAATACCAAACTCAACAGAAGACCAAAGAGTAATGATAAATGATTCACAGTAGAATATTCCATTTTCATGCCCGGTCATACTAATATAACAAAAACAATAATACTTTTAAAGTTAATTTATACTTTAAATGCTATGCCAATCAAATTATCAAAAGAAAATTTTTTTATAAAACTGGAAAAAATTCTTTTGAAAAAATAAAAGATTTAGAATTTCATGGGAAATGATAAAAAAGAAATTGGAACAAAAAAGATTGAAAATAGCACTTCTTGACCTCAAATTATAATGTATAGCATTTGTCATAAAAAAAAATCAATAGTTCTATAGTTCTTATTTGGAGAAGTATTTTACTGGAATGGATGAGCCAATGGAGAAATCAGAAGCAATGGAACTTTATATTTGTTTACATATATATGAACATTATATAAAATATTCCACAATATATTCTAAGTAGGTTTTTTACCTAAAAGTTAAAGATCATATTATAAAAAAATTAGAAGAGAGTCAGATCATATACTTTCAGTGTTATAGATGTATTCTTAATCAAATAAAATGTACAGGGTACTACAAAAGAAAAACTAGATAACTTTTATTACACAAATCTGAAAAGCACCTATTAGAAGAAAAGGTGCTTGAATAGGGGAAACATTCTATTATCACATTTTTCTATTAAGATACTGATATGTTAGACATATGAATAAATAAAATAAATGTGAACAATGAATAACCATTCACCAAAACATGTGGTTAAAGTATATGAACCAGCAATTATTTTTGGTGAGGCAATGTGGTTAAGTGACTTGCCCAAGGTCACATAGCTAGGTAATTATTAAGTACCTGAGACTGTATTTGAACTTAGGTCTTCCTGATTCCAGGGCTGGTACTCTATACACTGTACTACCTAACTGCCCCTGAAGCAACAATTCCTAAAAGAAAAACTGTAAACTATTAACAGCCATTTGACAGATGGTTCTAAGTCACTAATAATAAGAGAAATAAAGATCAGGACAAACCTGAAGGTTTTTTAACTCACACTTTGCAATTTGGCTAAGATGACAAAAGATGAAAGTAGTCAATGTTGGAATAGTTGTTCCAAAGAAGAAATACAGTTGTGATATATAAAAGGGTGATTCATTACAAATTTTCTTTCACAAAGCATTAATGTATTTTTATTGATTGTTTCTCTTCCTTTTAATCATTAAAACATATTTGTAATATAGGGTAACTTTCAGGGAGAGGGCAATTAAGTGATAAAGGGAATATTTTGGTGATGATGTCTTTTCATATCAGTGAAACTACTTTTACATATGGTCTATACAATTAGGTTTGTCACATATTTACAATGGACATATAGGTACAAAAAGTCTCATAAATGCTATATTTAACTGGCATATATGATCAGAAAGATAAGGCAGACCAGTTTTACATAATTGTGTATGTAATGAATGAACAATCTAGATATGACCTGATGACTGTTGTAACACTTATTCAAGAAATATTTAAAGATCCAGAGGAAACTTTCTAGTCATTAGAAGGGGAGACTCGTCTCAAAGGATTTGGGAAAGGAAGAGTGGAGCTTCCCTAGAGATATGTCAATGTGTTTGTAGATGCTTCTCTGAAACATACCAAATAATTGACTACAGGTAAGACCATTTTTCAGATCACCAGATTTTAAATTGGATAAAAAAGTGTCCAACTGCATTAAAGAGGATGTTCATGAAGATCTCCATGAAATTATAAGTCTGGTAAATGTGTGTATACATATATGCATTTATGTATATATGTACATATGTATCTATTTATTTATCTGGTATGTATTTACATATATGTCATATAGAATGAAAGGATTGGATTGTTTGAAATGGAATATAGAAGAAATATCTAAGAAATACCTAAAAATACCTGAGTATCTGTCAAAGATTAGAAATATTCATTAAGTGATCACACCTGTTAATTAACCATCAAATAACTTTTTTAAAACAATATTTACCTCTACCCACAATGAATAATGTGTATCTCAATCACTCAATTTGATATTTTAAGCACATGATAATGCTAAAGTTATTAATCATTTCCATGATAATAGTTTTGGTAAAAATTGTTAGAGAGTACACAAAACAATGCAGAAAATTCTTAACACATTTAAAATGGTTAATTGCTTTAATGATCCTTCAGTGGATTACATTCTGTCCACCCTAAACTCAGAGATGATAGCATTTGAAGGGGAAAAAATGCCAATAAAGCTGTCCTATTCTCTTGTTGCCAAGTAACTAGTTCTAATGAGTTCCTTCCCAAAGATTCTGTTTTGTCAACCAGGTACATTAGCACTGTCAGTGTCAACAAGAGAAACAAAATACTCAAGTTCTTCTAGCCTAGCAACCATTTCACTCTTATTTGCTTACTTCATGTGTTATCCAAAGCTTCATTCTGCTTTGACACCATTCTATTTCTATAAACATAGAATTTAATTTCTAAGTCCTCTGCCTGTTTGTATAAAAGGAAGGATTTACACCCTGTCAACTCATGGAAATAATTCATTTCCTCCTACTTTTAATAATAAATTTGGAGGAAAAGTTTACATCCTCATTCAAGAAAGTTACAGTGTATTTTCTAATTAAGACCCTATAATCATAATAACAAATTCTCTGGAGAAGAACATCTTCATGTGTTTCTATTTGCTAATCTTCTGTTTAAAAAATGATAAATGGATTCGGGGATATCTTAGTATTACAGACTTAGAGCTCTGGCACAAATTTGTGGTGCCACAAAAATCTACAAAGAATCACAGGGGATTCCAGGGAAATTTCCATTTGTTTCTACCTTAATGCCTCTCCATCATTCCATAGGTTTTGCTGAGCCATCATGGAGGGAACTGACTGGCTTAACCCAGTCTCTGGGGCAATTATTGCTAAAGTGTTTCATAGGTTAGCCTCAGTACTCTTGCAGATAACCAAGGAGAGTATATTCTAAGAAACATGATCATATACTCTATGTGATAGTAATTCTGGGTTTTACTCTCATATACTACTATAGTTTTCAAATCAGTTATTTAATTTGAATCCTACCTTAAAGTGACTTGTAGCATTATGGCATCAAAGAATTAGATATTACCTAGAAAACTAATTAAACTTATATTTTTTCTATTCTAACCATTCAGGCCTAAGCTTGCACTAAATATTGTAGTAAATAACATTTAAAGGATGGGATTTTAAAAAAGAGAAAGTAGGTCAATGACCATTTATACACAGCTATGTCTTTTTCCTTAAAAATATCCCTTCTTAATATAAGTATAACTGAAATGTTACAAAGACAGAATAGATGTAAACTCCATTAGATGTTAAGATCATTCTGTTAAAAACTATGGCACCCTAAACAGTAAACTAAAATTACATTTCAGGATATTTTTTAAAAAGGCATAATTTACGAAACTCACTTAATAAACAGTTTATGCTTTGAAACTGAAATATTAGATAAAATATTATTAATATATATGTAAAGTGTAGTGAGAAATTGATTCAATTGTACAATTTTTCTTCTGATAATCATCCTTGTTTAATAACTAGCACTACTGAATTTATATCTATAAGAGTTTTTAAGAGACAAAATTAATAAAATTGCATCAGACAGTTAAATAGAGCTACCCCCAGGATTTCTCAATTCTCCAGGATAAACACATTGACTTCCATCAACCATTTATATAACATCTATTGCAATCAGAGCTTTCTCTGCTTCCTCATCATCTATTTACCATTCTCTACTTTGTAAATGACCCTTTTAAGGGATGATTCTCAGAGCTGAACAAACAGTAGAGTCCAGATATGGATTGTCCTATAAAGGATATATTGTTTGTATGCTATTCTGTAAATTTGTTTTGAAAATGGGAAATCAGTCAAAATTCTTCATCAATATAGTCATGATCCTAGACCAGGTTCCTGTCACCTCTTATCTAGATTACTCTAACAGTACTCCCCAATTGCACTTGAGTCTTCATAGAAATTTCTTCAATCTGGAAGCTTACTCCACCCTGAAATACTTCATACATGATTAAGACCCTCCATTTGGCTACCCCTCCCTTTACCTTTTAACTTCCTTCTGTGTGTTGTCTTTCCTATCTGGAATGTAAGTTCTTTGAGGAAAGGGATTGTATTTCCTTCTGCTTTTATGTGTATTCCCAGGGATAAGCATTTGACAGAGCAATAGTAATCATTGAATGATGCTAGCTGATTTAACAAATTCCTCCTTGATCTATTTGCTGCTAGTCTTTCCCCATTCCAAATCAACTTCAACACAGCAACCCCCCCCCAAAAAAAAGATCTTCCTAAAGCACAAAGTTGACTATCATGTCTCAAAACAAAGAAAGAAAGAAAGAAAAAGAAATCATTTCAATCCCTTCCCTTTGCCTAAAATATAAAATGCAAATTTTTGGCTAGATATTTATTTAAACTCCACACTCTAGTTCCATTTCCTTCCAGTTTTATTTCATGTTTTCTCTCTTCACCAATTTTTTGCACAACCAACCTGTACTACCATCCATTACCTGAACTTGACACTCAGTTTACTGCCACCAAGAACATATATCTGACAGCCCTTATTCCTAGAATATATACCTCATGATTTCTTCTTCTCACAATGTTGTTTTTCTTCAAGGTTCAACGCATATATAAATATCTCTCTCTCTCTCTCTGCAGAGAGAGAGAGAGATATTTATTTGTACATAGATTATCTCTCTCTCGATACATACATACATACATACATATATATATATATACACATATATATATGACAGATAAATAGATATTGCTATTATTTATTATTTGGTCCCTTTCAAACCTTCTTTAATTATTCTTATTTAAATATGCTGTAACAATACCTAATCATCTCCAAGGTAGAATAAATCTTCCTTAAGGTAGAAACCATTTTGTGTGTACTTGTCTTTACAGTGCCTAGTAGAGTTGTATAATCATAGTAGGCATCCAGTAAATGTTTGCTGAATTGAATTGGAAAAAGAAATTACAGGAACCAATTTTACAATTATTTCCTTAGGCTTAAACAACTTTTGGTCAGAATGAATTATGTAACAGTCTCATAATGTGAGAGGAATTCAGAGGAGAAAAGTACTAATAACATAATTTTCATTCATTGATTTTGTTAAGGGAATGATGGGTTTCGAAGGCTTGGGGTATCACACCAAATGTTTATCCTTTATTAACACCTAGCAGAGTGCCTGGCTCATTATCAGTAACCAATGTTTGTTGGTTGACTAATTAGAGGGAGAATGCTGCCATCCAAGTTGAAGTTTTGTCCTAAAGGGAAAACTGGCAAGCAGTAAGGGCTGACTACATGGGGAGATAGTATTGTTGTCAAGTTGGCTTGCTCTGGATGCAAAATCAAAGATTGTGTACTGTAGATCTCTATCTTCACCAAAAACAAAATAATAGACAATGAGAAGATGAAGTTGAGGGGCCTATACCTAGATTCCCTATCCTCTACATTACGAATTGTTCTACAAGGAAAACTCAGCTTTCATTTTCTCTGTCCTCTATTTTCTAATATTATGAGATTATGCTCTACTAAAAAGTTTCATGTCTTTTTCAAAGAATTATAACTAAGCCAACCGTCCTCTATCTGGTTCATTCATTCTCTATTCAAATTCTTTTACTACAGTGAAATCAAAATGTATTTTATAACATCATAGGTCTAAATCCAAAACAACAAATGACTAATAGTTACAAATAATAACATAATATTTTGGGGCAAAAAATAACCAAAACAAAACAATCTTTAAAAAAAAAAAACTAGGTCAAACTTTGGGAATGAGATTCCTAAATGGTCACTTCACTATATGGGAATAAAATGAATGTTTTTTTTTATATATATGTTAATTTAGAGGAAGGGCTATCATTTTATAATTATTATATGTATTATAAATTTTCATATGTATTATCAATTAAAATGTAAGTACACTAAAAAGTTACTATAGCTTGGCTACTTAATAGTCTATCATGTGTATAAAGTTTCATTCTTGAAGCCTATATACTTGATAAAGAAATATATATTTTAGCTGAACTGATACAAATTCTAATTAGTAATAGCTATATTAATGACATTTTACTAAAAAGAAGGCAAATGTCTGTTCTAATCAGCCCCTAAGATAACAAAGTGAGTAATTTTAATTATCTTTTATTATTCAAAGATATAACTAACTTATAATGAATAACAGTTTATATGTATAGATTTATATTTATAAATTTATACATTATAGTTATGATTATATAATAAATCACAGAATACTAGACATTATAGATCATTTCATCCAATTCCCTTATTTCAAAGTTTTAGAAAGTTAGGTGTGCAATTTATTCAAGGTCACTCAGATAAAGTTATTGGCAGAGAAAAACCTTACAAAGACATTTTCCCCTCAGCCTACTTTTTCTGAGGCCAATTATTCATCCCCAGAAATTGACAGAATAATGAAAGGCTTGATTTTGTGACTGATTTAACCATATAAATTCTAATTTATCAATACTCCAAAAAAAAAGAATAATTGCATTAACTGAATTGTGCTTATTTTTAAATATTTGTTCACACACATATAGTACTCATCTACCATTTAAATACTGATTTTTAATTGAAATGGTCTTACCATAATTATAATTAACAGGTTACCAATTAAATCCTGAAATTAAATAAAATAAAAATGGAAAATTCACCTTTTTTGCTTCACCAAACAAATCAATATTCAAAAATAAATCTTTTGTCAAGGCTTTTACTTTAACAAAATCAATTTAAAGTATTTATAAATCACTTAGAATGTGTTTTAGATTCTGAGGAAACAAAGAAAAAAATTGAATCGTTATGTGCTCTCAAGGAATTTATATTCTGAGGGAATGGGAGAAGGGGATGGAATAATAAATGGTAACATAATAAGCATAAAAAGAGTTGCCAAAAATTATACCAACAGCTCTAAGAAAATTTAACATAGGAAAACTCAATAATAAGAAAATGTATCAAAAAAAAGGCTACAGCATACAACCTAAAGCTTTATTTAGGAAGATAAGGCTTCTGAAAGTGAGAGGTTAGGAAGGAGTTCATTCTAGTCGTGGAAAACAGCCTGTGCAAAATCATGGAGCTGAGGGATAGAAAGTTGATTTCAGGATCTGTAAGTAGTCTTTTTTAGTTGAAACAGAGTGGATGAAATGGTATAGAAAAAATTCTGGAGTAATAAAACCATGATGGGATATGAAAATGGGACAGTGGGTGAAGAGAAAGGAATTGCTTAATGGACTTAAGAGAGACAGAATTTGTAAAGAATTTAAAATAGGCATTGAATAAACTTTGTTCAGATTTTTCTTTTTTCCAGAAATGGAATCTCCTTGGGTACCAAAAGACTTGAGTCATATGAACCAATCTAGTCAGGAAAAGACAATAAAAATATAGGCAAAGAACTTTTTTCTGTAATTTGGATGCCTTGAGCACATCACCAATAGGTAAGGAAACTTTTTTGAGAGAAAAATTTGAAATCATCTCAGAAGTGTTTGGTATTATAAAGATGCAAGAAAACAGTGTTGAGCAGTTAGAATGAGAAAAAAATCTGAGAAGTTGCTGAGAGCTCAGATTCTTCAATGGAGTCATCATTGTTGCTGACTGCAGTTTCATTTAATTTGTGGTGAGAATCTGCTAATTACTAATCAGGTGCATCTGGGCAAATTTCATTAACTATTTAAGCTTGTACATTGTAAAAAGCTTTGCTCAAGAGTTTTGTGGAAAAATCCAATAATTCAGCAGAGACAGGGACAACAGGCCATAGCAAATAATAGTAGGAATACTCTGAAAAGCACTGATGATCTCAAATTAAGCAGTAATAGTGAGGAAGGAATGAATCCATTGAATTACTGAATTATACTCTCAGAATCAATCAAGGTTCTATGTGTGAACTAATGTATGTTAATCTTCCGTTAATGCTCCTCTACCTTATCGATATAGCTTAGGATCCTTAGCTCTCTTTGGGTTTCAACTAACACACATGTATAACTAAGCTACCATCATCTGGTAGCTTTCCTTATTTTCAATTTAGTCCTCCCCATTAGTTACTTTTCACTTATTATATATGTATATTATGCAGTACATATATAAAAATTTTACAATATATATTGTATATAGTGTGTATATATATATATATATATATATGAATTTATACAGAAAGATTAAGAGAGGGCAAGAGAAGAGGGGAGAGAAAGAGTTTACCAATTCATATAAATGTTATTTTATGACAATAGAATGTCGTTGTTTGTAGTTTTCGGTGCTTAGTCATAATAGATGCTTAATAAATGTTTCTGAAATGGACAAATCATCATATTTTTCCATAACTTGGAATATAAGTCCTAAAGAAGTCCTTCTTTTCTACTAATTGTCTAGTATTGGCAACTTGAATATTCATCAGGAACAGTGATGGAAGGAGATATTTATTGAAGTCAGACCCTTGTCAAAAAAATGTTACAGCTAGTTCAAGAAGAAAAGAAACCTACTCTTATATAATTTTGAAAATGAACTAAAATGTCAGAACCTTAATATTATTCTGACACATTTTTTTTATTTTTGTTTACTTGCAAGGGAATGGGCAATGATTAAATGACTTGCCCAAGGTCACACAGTTGGTAATTATTAAATGCCTGTGGTTGGATTTGAACTCAGGTCCTCCTGACTCCAGGGCCAGTGTTCTATCCATTGGACCACCTAGCTATACTGACACATGAGGTTTTAAGTAAGGATGATAAAATTTATCATAGAGATCAGCAACTCATGATAGGCTAGTTTTAAAGCAATACTATATTTTGATACTTTGTTATTGGCTGTCTCTTTGTTGCTTGTCCTTCATTCTCATAGAGGACTAATGACCTCAGAAAGGCCATATCTTGACTTGCAGGTAAATTGAATTTAAATGAGGCAGGGTTATGAGAAAGTCAGCAGCCTCATTCCTTCTTCTGGAGGCATCTGTGTCCAGAGGCAAGATATAGATCAGGATGACTGGAGATGGCATCTTAAGGTCTTTACCTGGTCTCAGTATGGTTGATCATACTTGGGTACCAAAAGACTTGGGTCATATGAACCAATCTAGTCAGGAAAAGACAATAAAAATATTGGCAAAGCACTTTTTTCTATAAGTTGGATGCCTTGAGCACATCACCAATAGGTAAGGAAACATTTTTTGAGAGAAAATTTGAAAACATCTCAGAAGTGTTTGGAATTATAAAGATGCAAAAAAACTCAGTGTTGAGCAGTTAGTACTACCATGAGAAACTAACATTCTCTCATCTACATTTGGCCATTCATATACTAATGAAACTAGAGTTTAACCTACATATTGAGACCCATTATTTTGACACAGGTTACAACTTAATCTGAGTAATACATCACACAATATCTGCCAAATGGTCACAAGGAATAATACCAGGTGAAAGAGTTGAGCAGGAAAATCCAAACCTGTCATCTAGAGAGTTAGGGTACAAATTCCAATTCTTCCACTTAACATCTGCAAGACTCCTTAACCTCTCTGGGTTTTGGTTCCTCATTGTAAAATGAGAAGATTAAACCAGATAATTTATAACATTTGTTCTGGTTTAAAAACCATGGGATTCTATGACTAGAAAAACATCTCCAAGACACATGCCGTATTCATAGCTGGTCAAAACTCTTTTGGTCCTATAAGAAAGCCAGGAATATGCCTAATTTGAACTTCAACTTGTTGAAGAAATGAAAGTTGATAATGTTTTTGGAGGGAGGTGATTATAATACAGTAATTACAACTGAATATTAAGATAAGCGCAGAAAATAAAATTGGTTTGCTGTAGAACATATATGGTGACTGAAAATGTATGACTAGAGGATAAAGAAAAAGCAAATATAGAGTTGAAGAGAGTTCAGAAATCATCTAGTCATGCTCTGACTCTAGTATGGATTTTATATACAACACTAATGACAAATGAATTTCAAGCCTTCACTTTAAGGCCTCCAGTACTCAAAAGCACTTTACTTCTCAAGTGAGCCATCTTCATTTTGGGAAAGCTCTAATTTATGAGTTGTTGCTTTTTTTTCTTTAGAGTAAACATTCAACCACTGTACAACTTCTACCTACTGGTTCCAGTTCTATCTTTGGGAATCAAGCAGAATAAATCAAGTCCTTCTTTCACCTAAAATCCCTTATTCAACAAAGCATCTCTCACCATACTCATAAGCATAATAATGTTTTCAAGAAAACAAGTCTACAATTGGGTCTTAAATGTGGATTGATTATAAATTCATTTAACTCAAAACAATTCAGAATATTATTTAATAATGCAATAGAAGATTTTGATATTGTCATACTAATTAGAAATAATACCTTAAAAAAGAAATAAATATGTCATTCTGGAAGTTGAAATGAAAGTGGAAACTGATGTACCTAAGAACATGAATAATTATTTGATGAATAATCATGATTTTATATACACTAGGTAGACACTTTACTAGAACAGGAGAATTTTCCCATTTTGGCATTCATTTATGAACTGATGTTTCTTAGCATCTGCAACCTCATTAAAAAAAACTACTTTCTGAATAAACTATTTCCATTATACAGTTATGAACTAATAAATGTTATCTGAACTATAAACATGAGAGATCTGCTACTTCTATCATTAGTGCTCAGACATCATATATTATAAAATATATGCATAGGATTGAAATGAAATAATCCCACATGATTCAAAAACATAATGAGATGAAGATCATGAATTCCCATTATGTTTTGAGAACTTTAGTAATGAAAAAGGCAAAGCCTACAAGTATAGGATATGTTAGGGCTTTACCATTGTGGATTTATTGAACAATTCACTATGCCATTTTTATGAGAACGCTTTTCACCAACAAATTCAGATCTAAATAATTGAAAAAATAACAATTGCTCATCAGTAGGTTGAGCTAATATAATAAAAATGCTAAATTAATTTACTTAGTACCATACCAATCAAATTACAAAATGATTTTATAGAGTTAGAAAAATAATAAAATTTATATGGAAGAATAAAAGGTCAATAATATCAAGGGAATTCAAGAAAAAAAACCAATTAAGGTAGCCTAGCCATAATATATCTAAAACTATATTATAAAGTGGCAGTCATCAAAATGATTCGATACTGGCTAAGAAATAGAGTGTGGATCTGTAGAATAGGTTAGGTACACAAGACACAGTACTGTATGACCTCAGTAATCTACTGTTTGATAAACTCAAAGATTCTAGCTTCTGGGATAAGAACTATTTCACAAAAATTACTGGGAAAACTAGACATAGACCAACAACTCATATCCTACAGCAAGGTAAGGTAGAAATGGGCACATGATCTAGGGAAATCAAGGTGATAAGCAAATTAGAAGAGCAAGGAATAGATATGTCAGATCTATAGGGAAGGGAAGAATTTATGACCAAATCATAGAATATATATAATAAAATGCAAAATGGACAATTTTGTTTATATACAATTAAAAAGGTTTTGCACAAACAAAACTAACACAACTAAGAAACAAGTAGAAAGCTGGAAAATAATTTTTACAGCCAGTTCTATAAAAGTCTCATTTCTCAAATACATAAAGAACGGAATCAAATTTATAAGGTTATGCCATTTCCCCATTGGTCAAAGGATATGAATAGACAGTTTTCAGAACTTAAAACTAGCTATTGCCATATGTGAAAATGTTCTAAAAATGATCCAAATCACTTTTGATTAGAGAAATGCAAATTAAAACAACTCTGAGGTATCATCACACCTATTAGATTAGCTAATATGACAGAAAAGGAAAATGCTAAATATTGGAGAAAATGAGGGAAAATTGAAACGAATATATTTTGGTGTATTTGTGAACTGAAGCAACCATTCTGGAGAGCAATTTGGAACTATTCCCAAAAGGTATACCCTTTGATTGAGCAATATCATGTTTACGACTGAATCCCAAAGAGATCGTTAAAAAAAGGAAAAGGACACATAGTACAAAAATATTTTTAATAGCTCTTCTTGTGATGAAAAAGAATTTTGAACTTGTGGAGATGCTCATCATTTGGAGAATGCCTGAATAAGTTGTGCTTTGGTAATATAATAGAATGCTATTGTTCTATAAAAATTATGAAAAAAATGATAAGCTGGGATATTTCAGGAAAAAAACTGGGAAAGATTTAACTGATGATGAACTGATGCTGAATGAAGTGAGCAGAACTAAGAAAATACTGTATACAGTTACAACATAATTTTTTGATGATCACCTATGATCGATTTTGCTCTCTCAGCAAAACACTGATCCAAGACAATTCCAAGACTCATGCTAGAAAATGCTAATCACATCCACAGAAAGAAACATGCAATCTGAATGCATATGTAAGCATACTATTTTAACTTTTTATTTTTGTTTTTTTCTCTCCTTCATGATTTTCTTTCATTTTGATTCTTCTTTCACAAAATGACTAATGTGGAAATATATTTAATAATGATTGTACATCACCTATAATAGATTGTTTGCTGTTTAGAGCAGGTGGGAGGAAAAGAAAAGAAGGAGTAACATTTGGAAAGTATCATGCAAAAACAAAATTTGAAAATTACCTTTATATGTAATTAAATGAAAAAAATTTAAAAATAAAAAAGTTCTAAAAACAAATAAAAGTAGGTGATAAAAAATTTATTCCTTTCAGTAGAGTAAATGGTGTGCTATCAATAATATCTTGAGGCATTGTTTACAGAAGGAAGAAACAAAGACATCAAAAGACCTTCTCAGTTGCATGAAAAGTATATATGAAATATTTTTCTTTGTGAAGCAAAGTTCTAATCAAGAAACCACATTGAAAAAAAAGTAGAAGAGGAGTCAAAGAGATGGGAAATCATTACACTTCATTCTTCTACCTATACACAATATTAGTTTTGAAAAGCATCCTTATTCTAATGGTTCACTAAGTCTCCAAAATTAGCAACTTGATCAAAGCAGCAGAAATTAATTATAATATTCAAGCTATTTTATTTTGACAAATATATTATTGTAAGTATGGTTATTATAATATGAGTATATTTAATCTCAGTGACTATGAAAAATGATAACCTTCATTATTTATATTTCTAAAGTCCATGACAAGGATTTCATTAAGATACCAATAACAATATTT
This sequence comes from Macrotis lagotis, assembly GCF_037893015.1. Taxonomy (NCBI): domain Eukaryota; kingdom Metazoa; phylum Chordata; class Mammalia; order Peramelemorphia; family Peramelidae; genus Macrotis; species Macrotis lagotis. The sequence continues at coordinate 164,908,597 of NC_133664.1, forward strand.
TATTTCCTGAAAGGCAAAGGGTCAGATAACTATTTTTAAGTTTATTTTTTTATCCAAATTTATAGTTATTTGCATTAACAAGAAATGTTTAAATCTGGAATTAACTACATGATACAGTATTTTTTGGCATTCTTTTGTACAGTTTAAAATGTTCTTACCTTTAATTTTAATTTTAATTTTAATTATCAGTTCCATTGATTCATAAAAATTCATCAAAATATTATTAGAATTGTTAAATAAAAATATTCACAAGATCTGAGACTTATGAACAAAAATGGAGTAAGCAGGGAATAAATTATTTAATATGTGATAAAAATAAAACAATTGCAGTATACATATTAATTATATTTTCTAGCTAATTTTTAGTTTGCATTTGATATAAAAACAAGACTACCTTCCTTTGAATCATCAATTACATTGCACTTGAATAAATTAACATTGAAATCACAAAATGTGAAGCTTTTTGAACATTCACATTTTTAATAACATTCTCACAATTTAACAAAATAAAAGTTTAAACATATGACTGTTCTAAGAATTGGCAACAAACCTGCAGGGCTTAAATGACTTTTTGAAGATGTAGCCTGACAGGTAGTTAAGTACATCAAATAATTTCTAGTTTACATCACTTTTTCACTAGATTCTATAAATTATCTAAACCACTAGACACTTAAAAGAGATTAATATATTTCATGACTAAAAAGGATATATTTTTCATTAACTATAAAAAAATTATTTCCCACTAGTATGAGATTTTCTGAGGGAAAAAATGCTAGTGCTACAAATGATTAATTTTCCATAATTTTTAAGAAAAAGAAATGGGCATGGAACATATCCAGTATAGTGAAGATAACCAAAAGATAATCCTCCATTGAATAGTGAATACATATTGAAGTATACTATTTTCACTTTTTTTTCTTTCTCATGCAAGATTTTCCATTTGTTCTGATTCTATATTCACAATTTGACTAATGTGGAAATATGATTAACATAACTGTACATATATAACCCATATCAGATTGTTTGCTGTCTTTGTGAAATCTAAGAGTGTAAATTGCATAGAAGATATGCTTTACAAATCAAGTATATTTTTGAAAAGTTGGATTTAGAATGCTATTGTTCAGTCATTCAGCCATGTGTGACTCTTCATGAACCTATAGTTCGTAGCAGGCCTGGCTCTTCTTTCCTCCACTATGATCCTTTCCATGACACTTATCTATCCATCTCACTCTCTGCAAGACCTCTTCCTTTTATCTTCAATCTTTTCCCATATCAGGGACTTTTACAATGTGTCCAGCTTCTCATTATGTGGACAAAATATTGAACTTTCAGCTTTAGTATTTGATCTTATAGTAAATAGCCAAAAGTAATTTCTTTAAGTATTGACTGATTTGATCACCTTGCTGTCTAAGGGAAATTCTTAAGTCTTTTTAATCAATGCAATTTAAAAGTATTGATTCAGCTTTCTTTACAATTAAATTTTAACAATCATGGAATGCTATTGGAAAAACTCTAACTTCAGAATAAAATTTGTAAATTGATGTTATTTTTATCTTTGAAGAGTTTCTACAATAGACGTTTAAAGAAGTCATTCATACTAGATATGCTTCATCTCCATTTTTGTATTTTAATAATCTGTAGTCTTATTGCTTTTTTCCCCAATGATCTTTTCATTTCTTACTCCTTCATTTTCCACTCAGTTGCACTCCTTTGGATTTATTTATCTACCATGTCCTCAAGTACTTTAGCATCAGGTTCCTCAATGTTCTGAAAAATTCTATTACATGCAATTTTTGTGCTCACACCTCATCAGCAGCCACTGAACATGTAAACTGTTACTCCTTCAGTCAATTCTTTTTAAATTTATTTATTCATTTGCATTCATTTGCACATGCGTATTTTCAACTTACAAAATTTCCTTCCACCCTTCTTTCTCACCCCCTCCCCTCAGCAGTGAAGAGTCAGGTTAGCATTATACATACATACATATATTGATAAATATGTTTACGGATTAGTATTAGTTATTTTTGGAATTAGGAATTATTATTAAGGGAAAAAGATCATTTTTACGTGTTCATCAGATTCTGGAGGGTTGTTTTTTTTTCCGTGTGTGTGTGTTTTGTTTTATTTTTCTTCCTCTAGATGGGGAAAACATAGTCCATATCTAATAGGGTTATCCTAGCTCTCTGAATTGCTGAGAGGAGCTGCTTTTATCAAGTTTGTTCATCTCACAATGTTGTTGTTGATGTGTACATTGCTCTGTTGGTTCTACTCCCTTCGTTCAGCATCAGATCCTATAAGTTATTCCATACTTCTCTAGAGTTCAATCATTTATGAACAATAATATTCCATTGTATTCATGTACCATAATTTGTTTAGCCATTCCCCAATTGATGGGCATCCCCTCAATTTCCAATTCTTTGCAACTACAAAAAGAACTGCTATGAATATTTTGGAACAGGTAGGACTTTCCCCTTTTTTATAATTTCTTCTGGATATAGACCTAGAATTGGAATTGCTGGGTCAAAGAGTATGTACACTTTTATTGCTCTCTGGGCATGGTTCCATATTGCTCACTACAAAGGTTGGATCTGTTCACAACTCCACCAGCAATGCATCAATGTCACAATCCCCCCCCCCCCACAACCTCTCCAACATTGATCATTTTCCCTTTTTCTCATCTTGGTCAATCTGATAGGTGTGAGATGACACTTCATTGTAGTTTTAATTTGGGTATTTCTCCAATCAATAGTTATTTAGAGCATTTTTCATATGATGATATATAGCTTTAATTTCTTCATTTGAAAACTGTTCATATTCTTTGACCATTTATCAGTTGGGGAATGACTTGTGACCTCATAACTTTTATTCAATTCTCTATATATTTTAGAAATGAGATCTTTATCAGTAAAGTACTCTTAGTTGTGAAGATTGCTTCCAGCTTTCTGCTTTGCTTCTAATTTTGGCAGCATTGATTTTATTAGTGCAAAATTTTTTTAATATAGTCAAAATCATTAATTTTGCAATTTATAATGTGCTCTAATTCTTGTTTGTCAAAAATTTATCCCCTTTCCATAGATCTGATAGATAGAGTATTTCTTGGTTTATTTATCTATGGTGTCACTCTTTATGTCTAAATCCTGTTTCCATTTTTGAGGGTATATATGCCTGATTGAATTGAAGGGTCTTGACCTTATTTTGGTATAGTGTGTAAGATAAATCTTTGCCTAGTTTTTGCCATACTATTTTCCAGTTTTGCCTGTAATTTTTGTCAAATAGTGAATTCGTATCCCAGAAGAGGATGTCTTTGGGTTTGTCAGGTAGTAAATTGCTATATTGCAACTTCTTTTGAATCTATCCTAATCCACTGATCCATCACTCTATTTCTTAAACAGTACCAGGCAGTTTTGATGACTGCTGCTTTATTGTATAGTTTTAGATCTGGTAGAGATAGGCCACCTTCCTTTACCTTTTTTCCCCCCTCAGTTACCTTGCTATTCTTGACCCTTTGTTACTCCAGATGAATTTTGTTACTATTTTTTTCTAGCTAGGTAAAGTAATTACTTGGTAGTTTGATTGTTATAAGTAATTTAATTTGGATAGAATTGTCATTTTTATTATATTAGCTCAACATAACCTTTTGACATTTTTTGACCTGAGCATTTGGCATTTTTTCAATTATTTAGTTCTGACTTTATTAGTGAGAAGTGCTTTAAAATGTTGTTCATACAGTTTCTGGGTTTATCTTGGGAGGCAGATTCCCAAGTATTTAATGTTGTCTATAGTAATTTTAAATGGGATTTCTCTTTCTGTCTCTCTTGGGCTTTATTGTTCATATATAGAAATGCTGATGATTTATGTGGGTTTATTTTATATTCTACTATTTTGCTGAATTTAATTGTTTCAAGTAGCTTTTTTAGATGATTTTAAGTTCTCTAAGTATACCATCATATCATCTACAGAGTGAATATTTTGCTTCCTCGTTTTTCAGTCATTTTTTTTTATTGATGGGCAGAACAAATAGCTAATCCTCAAACTTCTAGTTTCCTTTTGTGATTTTTTAATTTCCACTATTAGATTGTAAGGTCTTAGAGGAAGGAATGACTTTTCTTTGTTTCTATATCTCCTGTACTAACCTCAGTATCTGGTACATACAAGTGTTCAATAAATTTTTGTTGAAGGACTGATTCCATTATAATTTTGGACCTGCACATTGACGCACATCTCCTACAAGTTGTTGTGTTGTAACCAAACATAGGATGATTGATTTCAGCTTTGCCTAATAAGTATATGAACAAAGATAGTCAAGAAATGGGATTATTCAGAGGTCATTTTTAGCCAAAGAAATAAACAAGGATATTATATTGTCTATTTGAATCTTAGCATACTCTGAGACACTTATATTTCCTTAATGAGATTAATCCTCCTAACTTTTAAACAAACTAGTACATATAAAATTTGATACATTTAATAATAATGACAGCAATAGGATATCTTCAGTAAGAATATATTAAGGACCAAAAGGATTTTGGTAAGTTGACACTGGAGTGCATCATTACTTTCATACCATTGGCTGAAAGAGGTAGAAAATTTTACTTATTCTTGTTGATTATATTTTTAAAATTGACTTGACAAAACCAAATGGCACCTTAGAGGCTCTCTTTCAAAAATAAAACCAATCATACGTTAAAATCATTCAAAACTTTAAAGATGTAATAATAGAGAGAACTTTGTTCCAAGACCCTTCAATTCTAAACATTAGGCATATAAGCCCTCAAAAACTGGAAAAATAACAGTATAGAGTTATGTATCTTTTGGAGATGATAAACTCTTCTAAAACTTCTTCCTAGTATAGTACATCATGATAGTCTAATATACCCTCAGAATAAGACAGAGTTTCCTGGAAGTAAACCTTTCTCTCTCCACATAGGCATTCCTATATTTCAAGCTCTCATTCTGGTATTGAGATATTCCAAGAAGACTGCTGGGATCAAGAACATAGCCACATGTATAAGGAGATACTGATGCATAACAAGTATGCTAGGTTGATATAAATACCTATTATGTGTGAAACTACAAAGAATGCTTCTGGGACAGTCATGAAGACATACAATAGAGATGCTTTAGAATGGTTCCAATTCTCTAAATAAAAAGATATTTGAGGCATTTAAAAGAGTACAGAAAGGAATAGAAACAAGTTTTAGGCAATTTTTTTACTCTTGGCAGCTTGGCTCTTAGTTTGACTCCAGTGAAGGCATTCTGAGAAGTGTAGCAAGGAGAGGGGTCTCTATCACTAAGGGCAAAAAATGACTCAAAGCTCTTTGAGCATTGTTTAGCACTTTTCTATACTGAATGGAAATGAATCTAGAATCTCAGAGCATGTGAGGCTCAAAGGTCAAGGAAGTGGGTCTCTGAAATCAGAGTAAATGACAGATTGTATAGGTATCCAAGCATTAAAGGCTGAAGGAGCAACAGGTGACCTTCAGGACCTTGCCCATAGTTAAGTGAAATAATTCCTCTTGAAGTCATGCCACATTTGCATAAAATCTATATAGCCTAAACTCACTCTCCACAGAAATCAAGATGGTATAAGGAATATTTCTTCTGATTAATTTTTATAAGGAAATATCCATTTTAAAAAATATGATTGACATTAAGTGGTTTACATGGAATGAAAGTGCTTATCACTGAACCCTAATGGTAGTGCAAATGCAAGTGGTGGTATGTTGACTTAATGATGACATTATGGAAAATAAACTCAAATCCTCCAATTGTACTGATAACCACTCTGATTCTAAGAAAGTAACCCAGATCAAACTTGCTATATAAAAAAGTTCCAAAGAATGCACTGAAGTTTTGAGAAAATCAGTTCCTCTCTAGAGAGAATGTATTCAGACACCAGGTGAATGAGTTTTTGAAAAATGTATTCTTAAATGGAATACTCTTTCTCTTCCCATCCTGAAAGACCCTTTTGAGCAGCTAGATGATGAATGTCATATTGGTTTGGGAGAAGACTGTAATGTGTGATTTTAGTAGGTAGAAGAAGTCAAGGAGGAAGAACTTTTATATTATGCTACCTTCCTTTTGCTGTTTCTTCCAGAACAGCTCCGTGTGACCAGAACCAAAGGTAGAAGATGAAAGGTCAAATGAAATTTATGGATTCATTTAGTTTCTCTATCCAAATATTTCCTGGATCTGTTTTACTACTCCTATTTTCTTTCCTGAATTTCTGAATGACACTGCCTTTTGGATATTTTGAACTGAACATCCCATAAAGCATCTCAACTTCAAAATTTCTGAAACGGAAACTCCAGGGACTCCCTTTTATCTCCAGTATCTAAAATAATGGCCTCCAAATATGTTGAGCTTACTATCACTATTTCTGTTAGGTAATATCAAGTCAATAAACATTTATTTAGCACCAACTATGTGCCAAGCACTAGGAGAAAGTATAGGTTAAAAAAAATCCTTTGCTCTCAAGGCATTATAATTGAAGAAACAATTTGTATATAAATGTATACAAACAAGACTAATTGGAAATAACATAAGGTTGAATTTTTAACTACAATTTGAAGGAATCCAGGGAAACCAGAAAATAGAAATGAGAAGAACATTCCAGGCATGAGGGATAGTCAATGAAAATTACCAGAGTCAGGAGAACAAGTGTCTTCTGTAGAAAAAAAAAAAAAAACCAAAGAGGCCAGTGCCTCTGGATCTAAAGTTTTAGAATACTAGAAAGATAGGAAGGGGACTATTTATGAAGTTCTTTAATTTCAAAACAAAAATTATATTGTTAACTAAATCTATATTTTTAAATAAAATTCTTAGGTTCTAGGAGTTTGTCATTTGATTACCAAAAAACTAGATTTGATATCTTGAAAGAGTATTTAAAGTCTTCACAACTTGGCCTTTCCTAGTTTCCCAGTCCTTTTGTACTTAATTTACTCCTACCTACAGGCTACAATCCTTCTACCTTTTTCACTACACATTACTCCATTTTCCTTTCTACTGATATTCTCCCATGCTTCAGATATCTTTCTCCTCATCTCTGTCTCAAGATTCACTTCAAAGTCCACCGTCCATCTGAGGTGTTTTCTTGCTCACTGACCTCCCTACTGCCCTGAACCACACTAATAGATCCTTTCCTTTGAGATTATTTTTTATTTTCTTTGTACACACACACACACACACACACACACACACACACACACACATATATATATATATATATATGTATTTTATATGCACATAGTTGATTTTATTGTGTTTTCTCCATTAGAATCTGCACTTCAGGGAACTAGAAATTGTTTTATCATTGTATCCCCAAGAAGTTAACATAATCTTTGATCTATAGAAAAAGGCTCAAAGAAGTTTGTTAACTAATTGATTTAAGAATGTGGTAAAGAAGTATAGAGACAATTACCTGTGTCTGGTGTTGAGTTCCATCATAAGTAATAATATACCAGTTTAGGACAATGTGTCGCAAAATTTTCTCCTGACCAAGAAATACTGAAGTAATAACTTCTTTCTCCTCCTTTCTACATAGAAAACAAATGTTTAACTCAAAGATTTTTTGTTCCTTAAAGTTATTGATTTGCTGTTTTTATAAATTCCAAAGTCAGCTAGAAAAAGAACTGATACTAACAGTTCTTGGATATGGGAATTGTGTTTGTTTGTGTGTGTGTGTGTGTGTGTGTGTGTGTGTGTGTGTGTGTGTGTGTGTAAAGGTATAAGGTTAAGGCAGAAACGAATGGGTTGACTAGTAATCTGTTAAATAGAAACTTGAATAAGAATTTTAAATCTGGAGTCCCATAAATAGAAATAAATAAAAACTTGAATAAGAATTTTAAATCTGGAGTCAAGAACTTTAACTTTTTAGATTTTGATAATTATTAAAACATAATTGGTTTCCACTGTAATCTTATATGTATTTTATTTTTTTCATTTAAAACACTGAGTAGTCCACAGCTGGCAAATCTTCTATGATAACCAAAAAAGATCAAAGATTCAAATCTTTAAGCTGCCCAGACTTTGTGTGTGTGTGTGTGTGTGTGTGTGTGTGTGTGTCAGAGAGAGAAATGGACAGACAGACAGAGACAGATAGAGAGAGAGAGATAGATGAGGAGAGAGAGAGATAGAGACAGAGAGATAGACAGAGAAGAGTGTATGTGAGTGTGTTGGGAAGGGAAGGGGGTAATATACAGAAGTAATTGCAAATAAAAAAAGAAAAAAGTAAAAGATGAATGGTGAAAGTTTTTTTGGTGAAAACTAAGATTTTAGCTGGAATTTGCAGAAAAACCAGAAGGTAGAGAATAAGATTATTCTTCCTATGCATTGGAGGGAGCAAAGATAAGGAGTATGGTATAAGAAGAATGGAAGTTGGGCAGAGCAGTTAATAATGATTTTTGAGCTGCAGGTAAGCAGATTTGAGAAGCCATTCTTTAGATCTCCATTTCTCTTCTGTCTCAGAATGTTGATGATTGTCTATATATTCAAAGACCCTTGGCAAGTATGGAGGAGAGAAATAATAGTGAGTTAGAGTAAAGCATGAATTTCCCAAGTATAGTACCTTCTAAGACCAAGGAAATAGAATTATGGGGGATATGCTCTACTTCCCTCCCTATTGATAGCAATAAGACAAACAAGAATGATTCTATTTTAAGAGGGATGGCTTAACATCTTAGGAATTTACTGCCAATATTGTTAATTTGGAAAAGTCTAATCTCAAAGAAATACAAGTTTTTAGCTTCTCCTTGGACTCCAAGGTTGGCATACTTCTCCCATTTCAACTCTATTACAGAATGCTGTTCTATCTTCTAAGTGAGCCTAAAAACCTATCAAAATCCAAGTTGTAGTTTAAGTAGCTGGAGCCACTAAAGTGGTCTTAGTACCAATAAAATTTATTTTCTTTCAGTTGGCTTCTCACTTTTTGACCTCTAGCCTTGTAGACATGCTATATGAGAATCTCCCTGAGTTGTTGATGAACTCAGTCAGGGAACTGTCCACAATATGATTATTAGTTTATACTGTACTGCTTTTCTCCGATGAGATCCTTAGATCTCAGTCAAGTTTGCTTTGCCAACTATTCTCACTCAGATGAATCACAGACTCTCTAAAATGCTAAGTGATGGGAGAAATAAAGGCATTGATGTACGGCAAACTCCTATCCTGAAGGTTGGCTGAAGAGTGGAATTTGCAAAAAGTGGCTTGACCCACATGAAAGTAGGGGGCATCCAAAAGAAAGAATTTAATTTTCAGACAATGTGACCTCATAACAGGTTACCAGGTCATTATTAATATATATTTTTAGAAAGATAATAATGCATATATCCAATGACTGATGGATGACTGAAAAGAAATGTACTATAGGGATGGGACATAATATTACTGTGACAAGAGGAATGACCAATAATAATGCAAAGAAACATCAAGGGAAGGCTTGTATGAAGTGATGCTGACTGAAGAAAAGATAGACAAAAACATTCAATTTGGACAATGAGTGAACTGTCATTATTAAGATAATGCTAAAAACACTTTAAAGACAAATCCCTCTTTTGGTTGACAATAAGGTATTGCTTAAGGAAAAGTATTTGTTCCAGCAAAACAAAATACATCAATCATTTCCCTTTTCAAATGAAGGGTTATTTTTAGTTTAATATAACTTAAAATGACCCAGAAATAAATTATCTGTCAAAAAAGTCAATGCAGAAGTGATCTAGAAGTAGATACAAATAAAGCATTTTGTTAACTTGTTAAAGTATATTTTCAAATATATGTATATATACACTATCCTAGAACAAATTGTATATAATAATATGCTTTCTTATATCTTTCCTTTATTGTTCTTTTGGCATAATGGAATTTCGATTGATTATTATTATAAAATAGTAAAGCTAATGAAATTTAGGTTTTATTACTAGAATACAGTGTCCTTTTCATATATAGGTTTTTCTAAAACTTAATTTAGGCACATGACTTAATCCCTTACTAAAATTAAACTCCTTTAGGATAAGAACTGTGCTATTTTTCAACTTTGTATAAAAAGCATCTTAGACATATCATACTCTTAAACATTCAATGAAATAAAATTAATGCCTTTAACATGATAGAGATAAAGATAATAAAAATAAAGATAGAAAATCCGAAAATGTAAATCCCCCAAGGACAAACATTAGTTCAATGTAACACCAATGCCCTTTCATGCGTCTGTTTTAATAAAATTCAAAGTATGATGAAGCCAAGATAGGAAACTATGTAGTGCAACTGCAGTATATACTTTGTTTACTAAGCAATTTGGCTGAGGCCCACCCTTGTTCATTAAATGACTAAAGATTAATTCAAAATATATTCACATTTTGTTAAAGAGGTTTATTTATATACTGTTATGTCTATATACTGATTTGACTTTTAAATACAATTTAAATCAAAGAAGAAATTGAAAAAAATCTCAAAACAGCCCTGGAGAGAATTTGGTACAGGACTGAGGCTAACGTCAGGGTCGGGGAGGGAGGAAGAGAACACAGTAACAATTCTTACCAAATGAATATGAACTAGAAATAGGACTTAAGAGTTTTTTAATAGGTCAAAATATAATGAAAATTTGATAGTGAAGCCAAGGAGATCATCCTTGAGAACAAAACTGGATATTTCTAAACCTAAAATTAAGTTGGTCATAAAACAATGGGTGCCGAATGGTGAGAGGGGTGATGGGGAATGAGTTTTATGCAAAGAACATTTTAATTTCCCATACTGAGTATTCTTTGACTAGAATTGTAGAATTATGAATCTGCACTAGACAATTTAGTGAAAAAAGTCAATCACTATTTTCTGCTATGAGAGAATGCTGGACAGGATATAAGATACTAGGTTCAAATATTGGCTCAGACATAATTGTGTTACTTAACTTTTCTGATTTACTTCTTTTGTAAAATTGAGATGGCAATCTCAATAATTATTTTTTGGTGAGATTCAAGAGTTAAAGCACAAACAAATTTCAAGAATTGGCTATTAATAATATTTATTTAAAATAATCTTTTCTGGAGCTAGGAGAGGGACAAAATGAATATAAAACACTGGAATCTTGAGGAGATGAATGCATATCACAAGTGTGACTTCTAACAGTGTGACTTGTAGGGGACTGTTGCGTGTGGGACTAAACTTTTAACACCTACTGGCCACAAGCACTGGGCATTGTTTCACTTGCAATTAGAGAATGCCTCGGGACTGGGAGTGAAAAAGGGTATTTAAGCACTTGTATTTGTTTGAATAAATAGAGAACTTTTCAGAGAACTTCCTATCCTTGTCTCCTGCCTCTTCAACATTCCTCTGGGTAAAGGATAAGTCAGTCAGCAGGAATATAATAACTGGTGCCACATAATTTAATCTCCCAGTACACAAGACCCTAAATATTCTAAGAAATCTTACACTCTCTGTTACAGATAAGCATCCAGTTCAAGATTTTTATAAGTAAAAGGACATTCCGCACCAGGAATTAATACAGTAAATAAATCACATATTTGACAACATGCCCCCCACCCCAAAAGATGCTAGACAATATGAGAATGACAAAGATGATTAAGAAATTGTTCCTATTCTCATGAAGTTTATGGTTTAGTATGGAATAGATAAAGATCATGCATAATACTGCAGAGTGATATTAAAACTTAAAGATGATATCAAATGATGATATTATAGGGAAAGAACATCTCTTATCAGCCAAAAAGCATGTATGTATCAGGGAATGATAAGTACTGGGAATAAAAAAAAAGGCAAAAAAAATTCCTACTCTCAATGATCTCTTGATATTTCTGCATTAATTGAATTAGAATTAAGTCATTCTTATGTTGACAGTGGTTATGATGGATGTATAATTTTATTAGATTACCATTTGGTAAAACCTTGTCTAATAGAATTTAAGAAAATGTAAATGCATAATTTCTTAGATTTCATTCTACAAATGCATTATATTTACAATTTAAGCACTTAGTAGTGCTTAGGGCAGGTTTTAGCCTTCTAAGGGTTTGTAATAACTAAGGAAATACACATATGAAAATAGACTAGGACCTAGTCTCAAAACTGCCTCAGATACTACTTCTGTGGCCCTTAGTTTCCTCTTCTGTGAAATAAGTGATTTGAGCTATGACAATTAAGGTCTCTTTCACCTCTAAGTCTATAATTCTATAATCCATTAAAATAATAAACATGATATTATATGATTAAATGCCAAGATATCTATAATAATAATAATAAGTGAATAAATAAAAATCTTTATTAAAAGTCATAAAATCTTCTTGTGATAAAAAAGGGCAGTTCCTGGACCTCAAGATATTTTCATTCAAATGGAGAAATGAAGTCATACATAGTGCATAGGAGCAAAGGGGGAATACTTTGGACTAGCATGTTTCAAAGATGATGAATAGACTCATAATAGGTAACTCTAGGGAGTTAGCATGAAAATTGATACTTATTTGCTTTTCTGAATCTAGAAGCAAAAAAATATTTATCAGAAATAATCATCAGGAATTTTCAAAAAAGTCCAATCTTCTTGCATGCCAAAATGCACATAAGTATACATGTATGAATGCATACACAATACACACATGTATCTGTGGTTTAATATGCCCTAGAAATTTAACAGAGATTTACAGATTTATGATGGAAGACAGTTTTTCCTCAGTGTTAAAATTAATGAAAATTTAATATGATATAAATTAGGAATCAGTTTATTCTACCTACTATACCTTTTTATAAAGGAATGATGCTACTTTCTAAAATAGGTATACGGCATACCTAATTCAGGGAATAAAATTATACTTTGAATTTTTTATGAAGATTAAGGCACATTACAATGGAAATAGTTCTTGAGTGGATGTTGCAAATGTGCAATTAATATGTTTTAAAATACTAAAAGTTTCCTATTTTTATAAATTATTTCATGTTCTGGTATGTTCATAGCAATTCTGAATTTTTATCTTCAACAATCCCAGAATATCCTTATTTTGTTTTATCTTGAAATTCCTCATTTAGACATTTAGGATGGCCAAAAGCCAAAGTAACACAACCTTTCCTAACACTTGCTTGTTCACAAACACATTTTTTTTTAAATGTGATACGACACCAAGTCTATTTTTTTTTCTAGAAGATGCAAAAACTTGGCAGTCCCCAAGGCTATGAAAGCCTGATTTATTTTTATGAGAAGTGCTCATCCTGGGTAGATAATTAAATATTGGATAGGTAGGTGAGCCCCTTCCTACTCAGCTCCCCGAGTGGTTCATGTAAATAAGGGCATAGCACAAGGTTGGATGCACACAGGCAAAGGTCCAGCAACAGATGGGATGCTCCAGACTCAGGAGGGAGTGCCAAAATCTGGAAATGTCAAAATATAACAAAAGAAAACAAACAGGAGGGGAATTACTGAGAAAAATCATAGATAAAAACAAGCATCAAAAGGAAATTTAAAAAGTGCAAGTAATGCTGAAGAATGACTAAAAAATATTACAAAAATTTGGATGAAACGCCTACTTCCGACTGCTGTGAAAAGAATTTGTTCACAGTTACCCTTTAAATGGTCTATGAGGTACATAAATTAGGAAACATATTTCATTTATAGGAGAAGAATAAACACAAGACCTACCAATGTGGGAAATAAAAGACATTTTGAAATTAAATTATCCAAGTTGTATTTATAAAAAAACCCTTATTTTTTCATATCATAACAGATGATTTGAGGAAATAAAGCTATAAATGAGGAGATCAATTTCTTCTAGATGTTAGAAAAGAAAACTGTAAGAATAATATGTGTAGCATCATCATTGTCATAAACAAAACATTTATTGACCATATGGCTTCCTGGTGGAGGGTAATACACAAGATGGTGGGGATACAAATGCTATATATATAGCAGTGCCAGGCTTTGGGAAGTTTATGGTGGTTAAAGAAAACTGGTAAGAGCTATGGATGTATGCATTTATGGACATGTATGCATATATATATATATATATATATATCAAAGTATAAAGATTACATGATAAGTAAAAAAGTGAGTGTTAAAGATAATAAATGCTATAGAAGAGAAAACTAATTATTGAGATTCAGAGCAGTCAGAAATGTATCCATTAGGGAACAAGATCCTAAACTGGGCTATGAAAAAAGAATTAGGAATTACAAATTTATCCTGTGGGCAATAGAAAATCACTGAAAATATTTGAGTAAGAGAAGAATATGATGAAATCAAACTTTTGAAAACATTAGTCTGGTTGAGAATGTTCATTTACATTGAAATGGAAAAGGATTAGAGGTGAGAAAATGAGTTAGAAAATTACTATAATAATCCAAGAATGAAATTATGTGAGGCTAAACTAGGTTAATAGGAATGGAAAAGAGCAGATGTAACAGTTGTTATGTAGGGGGAAAAAAAACCTTAAAAATGAATGAGGTAGTGAGCAGGGACAAAGAAGATTTCAAGTCTTGAAACTAGAAAAATAATGGTACCATTAATAGAAATATATGCCTCTTTGGGGGATTAATATTGCATAAAATTAGATTGTTTAGACATTTTGAGTTTGAGGTGATGACAAAGTATTTCTAGTGAGAAATAGAGGACTGAAGTTCAAAAAGAGGGACCAGGTTGTCTGTTATTTTTAGAGAAGGTATAATCAAAACCTTGTAAATGGATTAGATATCTAAGACAGATGTATTGAACTCAAATAGAAATGAAATCAGTAAACTATACAAAAATGTCCCTGGGAGTGAAATTCTGATTTAGTAAACCATACATTAACATTACCTATATTCTATTGCATTTTTATTGTTATTAAACACTTCGTCATTGCATTATTTATGTTTAATTTTAATTTTATCTCAAATACAAAAATTTAACATTATTTTTTTAAAATTTAGAACTCTAAATTATTTCCCTCATCCTTCCCTCCCTCCCCTTGAGAAAACAATTTGAAAGAAATAATACATATTCATATAAATTATTTCCTTGTTAGTAATGTAGTAAATGAAAACACAAGTCAAAAAACAAATATGGAATAATAAAGAAAATAAAAATAGATGCTTTATTCTGCATTCAGACTCCATTAGTACTTTCTCCAGCAGTGTATAATTTCCTTCATCATAAATCCTTCAAAATCTATTTTTCAGGTCAGTTCTTTTACCAAAGAGATATTTCAAGTTTTCTTCTATTTTTTCTTTTTTTCCCTTTTTATTGTTTCTTAGTATCTTGTGGAGTCATTAGTTTCCACTTGTCAAATTTTAATTTTGAATAAATTATTTTCTTCAGTAAGACTTTTTAAAAATCTCTTTTTTTATATTTGCTATTTGAGAAGGGTTTTTTTTTCCAATTTTTTTGTGCCTCTTTTTGTCATTTGGCCTATTCTGGTTTTTAAGGTGTTTTCTTTAGTATTTTTAAGTACCTCCTTTTACAGATTTGTTGAGCCTCTTTTTATCTCATTTCTTTTCTGAATTTTTACTCTTATTATTATGTTTGCTTTTAAAAATTCATTTAAGTTCTACCAAGAATTCTTGTTGGGTTTATGTATAATTCATATTTTTCTAATAGGCTTTGCTTGTACCTGAATTACCTTGTCTATCCTTTTTCAGGGTTTGTGTCTTCTGATTACTTGCCATCATAATAACTTTCTATGGTAAGATTCTTTTTACAGTTGTTTCTCTTTTTTAATCATTTTTTTCTGCCTAAATCATGACTATTAATTTTATATTAATGTTAGGACTCTGTTTGTGGGGTAAAGATCCCAAATTTCAAGTTTTTCTTTCTATTTATCATCAGAGATAGTTTTGGGGATCTTAAGTTTTGGGAACTTCTAATGTGGTATGAGCTAAGGAGAGATGCCATCACTACTCTCCTGGCCTGTACTCTGGTCTTTATAAACTACACTGGCACCAACACTTCTTGTGATTATGTGACTAAATCCTCTGCTTTATTGTAGCAATAATTGCTATTATTTACTTCTGTCTTGGAATTGTGACCAATCTCTTCTTCCTCTTGAGTGGTCTCACAAGCATTCTTCTCTGCCCAAGAATCACCATCAAGTGGCTCTGATCTACTGAGGTCCCAAGTGCTATTTGTGGTCCTGGGATCATGACCCAGAATTGTCTATGGGCAATGCAACAGAGTCTGATATCCATCTCCAGAAACAAATCCACGAAATCTCCTTTTGACCAGTTGACTAACCTCCCTCCACCATTCATGAATTGAGAACTCCAAAGCTACAGCTGCTGCTGTCAATGCAGTTGACTCCACTGTCCACCGTTAGCATGGCAGCATCCAGTCACAATTTTGCTGAAACAGACCTTTCCTGCTCACCTAAGTTGTCTAGGGTTAAAAAATTATTTCTCCTGAACATTGGTCGGTTCTGTAACTCTAAAATTCTATCTGAATTTTTGAAGGGGAATTTGAGAAATCTAGGCTGTGCTTCCATCTTGGCTCTGGCTCAAAATTACATTTTGATCTGGATTTGATGCAATTAATAATGTCACCTGCTGGTCTTCGGGTCATGCATTTGGTACTACTGATCCAAGACAATAAAGAAAGAAAGAAAAGAGTAAAAGATTAAAGATGGAATATGAAGATTTATACACATTTTAAGCGAGGGAGAACAAACTGGATCAGAGCAAGAATGATAGGAAAAGCAGAAGAAAAATTATGCCAATGTAATTTTGGAGAAGTTTAAAATAGAAGAGTCTGTTAGAGCATCATCTTCTGCTGAATAAAGTATGACTGCAATATAGGGCTGATTAAGATGTCTTTAAGCCTATCTTAAATATTTAATTACATAAACATGAACAAAACATTGTCAAATCAACAGAGCAGATAATCAACAAAAACTACTTATTTATCAAAGGTAAGAGGAATATATGTGGTATATATGTGGAATAA
Organism: Macrotis lagotis; assembly: GCF_037893015.1. Taxonomy (NCBI): domain Eukaryota; kingdom Metazoa; phylum Chordata; class Mammalia; order Peramelemorphia; family Peramelidae; genus Macrotis; species Macrotis lagotis. The sequence continues at coordinate 164,925,500 of NC_133664.1, forward strand.
TGATGAAAAGTATAAAGAATGCTGGTTTGGAGTCAGAAAGATCTGGATTTCTGTCATAATATACATTGGGTCCAGGTTATATAGGATTTATTTAAAAGCTAACCAGAAGAGTTTATATTTTCTTCTTATTTTGTTTGGGAGATGAATAGCAAATTCAATCATGATTTTTCCCAGGGAATGTAATTCCTCTTTTAAAAAACCTAGGTGGTTCCATTTACTTATTTTTTTTGTTTTTGTTTTTGTGAGACAATGGGGTAAAGTGACTTGCCCAAGGTAACTTGTATATAGTAAGTATCACATTTCTGAGCACGCATTTGAACTCAGGACCCCTGACTCCAGGATTGGTGTTCTATCCACTGTACTATTGAGCTGCTTCCCCCTGCCACTTATACTGCAAAGTTTAATAACCTGATCCTGCCATAAAAGTACCTCCACAGAAACGATGCAACGAATCTGTTCTAAGTTATGTTATATAAACCTTAAAATATTTTGTTCAAGCAAGAATTCCTCTTAATTTCCTCTAAATGACCCGATATTCTTATTCTGACTTATTTTATAGGCAGCTATGTAGTGTGATGTAATGTAAACCTTAGTGTCAACAAGACATATTTGAATCCTGCCTCAGATACTATCTGTGTGTCCTTCAGCAAGTCATTTAACCTTTATCAAATTTAGTCTCTTCATCTGTACAGAGAAAACTAGTGCACATAATTCAAAAGGGTTTCATGAGGACCAAATAAGATAATTTATGGAAAGCATTTTGCAAAAGTAACAACTATTACTACCATTACTTCTACTTCTACTACAACTATTATTATTATTATTAAATTTTTTCAAGGCTCCTAGTCCCATTTGCTTTATGGATGCATATAAAATAGGTATTTTAAAATATTTGATAAATTTAAGACTTTCTTTTCATAATCATGTAAGATTTCCTCTCATTTTTGTAACTTTCTCTGACCTTTAGACCATTGAAAAGTGATTTCCACCCTCCAGTTCTCATAGCATACCTCACCTTTGCTGCTAATGTTTTCTACCTTCTATCACACTTGTAAGTTTATTCTTGAGTCTAATTTCATGCTAATCATTTTTCATTATAGTATACCACAGTGACTTGCACAACAGACTACTGTGTTAAATGTCAGTTGAAATTTTTTTAAAATAGATGAAATTTTTGTTTCACTATAAAGGTTGGATTATCAAAAGTTCTATGTCATTTTCTAAATGCAAAACAGTCTGTTCTTTTTATTTAGTTCTGGACCAATTTCATCATCCATTTTCAGTGTAAATCTAAGTTAGGATCATCCAACTCCAACAATAGACATTTCTTCAACAATTCATTTTTCCTGCGGGTATTATCATACTCAAACTATTTGGAATGATAATGAATTTTATTTAACAGTCTCTAGGATGTGTTTAATACACAGTCTTCTACCAAGAGGAGTTGTCAAACACAGACTGGAGGGCTGCATTGAAGTAATAGCAGTTCTAAGTGTAGTCTGAAGCAGATGAAAATGTAACTAAGAAATATTTAACAAAATAAATAAAAATACAATAGATCATAGTAATGTCATGTGGTTTTCTAAGTCAATATGCTCATCAAGCATCCTTATATAAGGTTTGGAGACTGTCTCTTTTTTTTTTTTTTTTTTTTTTAGGTTTTTGCAAGGCAAATGGGGTTAAGTGGCTTGCCCAAGGCCACACAGCTAGGTAATTATTTGAACCCAGGTACTCCTGACTCCAAGGCCGGTGCTTTATCCACCACGCCACCTAGCCGCCCCGACTGTCTCTTTTTGATTTTGATGCTGCTGACCTAAAGTACCTCACTATCTTTAAGTAACCTCCCCTTTCATATTTATATGCATGGTTAAAACCTAATGAATCAATTCATTTCTTTCTTATATATGTTTAAGAATTAAGATTAGCTGAAATACATTGGTGCTTCAGTTATGTCTTTGGCCATTAGCTTTGAACAGTTTATTCATCTATAAATGCCAATATAGTTATAATACTTAAATTATTATAATTTTTATTGAGAAATCAACTAACCACCAGAAAGCATATGTTGGTTAGCTCCTACTATGTCTTCTTTCTATATTATTATTCCTAATTTTAACATTAACTTTAGAGGTAAATTTCATTCTCTCCTATAGATGATACTTCCTCTGAATAGGTCATATTTACAAATCATTTTATTCCTGCAAAATGAAGTTAATGTAATACTTAAATTTAATAAATTCACTTTCCACCCTTACCTTCACCCTCCAGCCCCATTCTTTCAAATTCATCAGAATATATAGGTGAAGCTGAAGCAAACAAAACAGATTATACTTGTTGAGTGATGGCTTTGTTTTATTGGACTGTGGAGAAAGGAATAATGTTCTTAATTCAAGGTAAACTAATAACAATTTTATGGGTTGAAATATTATGAATATGAAGTATCTCCCAAACCAAATAAACAGCTTTGTTAGTTTTAATTGCAGAATTTGTTTTGGTTAAAGGTGAACCAAACCCATAATAAATCAATAGAATAAAATCCTAGTTTTTTTTAAAGTTAATGAAAAGAGGTTATCTATTAAAAACAAATCAACAAAGAAAAAGATACGAAAAGCCCTTTGTAACTTCTTGAAAAACAGAGGATTAGAAGTAATAGAAAGATGTTGGAGAAAAGAAAAAAAAAACTGTTGTTTGTGGTTTTGGAAATTTTCAGTCTAGAGTATACTGTGTCAGAAAAGCCTTTGGACTGAATAAGAGTTCTATGCCAGTCCTTCAAAATCTACAGATCTTTCATAAAAAAAAAGGCCAGACATAAAATCTTTGCTGGATAATGGGAATGAACAATTTTACAAGAGAGACAGGGTATCCAAATACATTTCTTGCCTTAGTTGTTACAGATTCCTCTATAAACATAATTACTAGGCACTGAGCACTAAAGGGCTTTTTATTACTTTTTATCTCTTAGAACCAGTTCACTGTTCATACTATATACATCCCAAGTCAGTATTTCTTTCAGGATATACTGTGGCTATAAAATCAGTTGGCTTTGAGTATCTAGAGATACAAGTAACAGAAGAAGTCAGCTGAATAGAGAGAAGTTATTGTCTAGATGAAATGAAACAATGCACATAGGAGTGACTTTTTAAAGAGTTTCCTATTCACTGCTACTCAGTGAAATATGTGGCCCTTAAATCTAGGATTTGGGTACACTCAAAGTGAGATGAGGATACTGTGGCCTTGTTATTGGGGCTTCTTTGGAATAACTTGACCATTAAAACTTATTTGACTATCATGTAAGCTAGTTGGTCACTGAAAATTTAAAGTTATTATTACCATGGTCCTTATCACAAAAATAAAGCTAAATAAGTGGCATGCTTTCAGGAGAAGGTTTTTAAATTACTCATTTCCAATAGTCTCTAAATAGTATGAAATTTCTTCAAGAAAGATCATATTAGGAGCTGAAACATCATTTTTTTTATGTGTTTCTATCTTTTAAAACTCTATTTCTTCATCTTGACCTTGCTAAGAATAGTAAAAATCAAGGTGATTTCAAAAAACCATCATGAAGGCTATGAATAAAGTTAGTCCAACCTTAAAATAAGCAATATTACACATCTTATGTTTTGTTCCCAGAAGAATTATACTATTTTGATGCCATCATATAAAATAATTATACTTTTATAAAATTTCAAGTGCAAAGGGATTTTATAGACCATCTAGGTCAATATCCTCAGATATCTGCAGACCAGGAAATGCAGGGCCAGATAGGCTAAGTAATATATGACTCATCATATAGTTATTAGCAGCATCTGATTTGAATATAAATAATAAACTAGAAAAGAAAATATTCAAAAAGCATGTTTATTAAGATTTTTAAAGCAAGAAAAAAAGAAGCAATGTCTCTTCTTCCTAATATCATTTGAATTTTTTTTTGTTTCCACAACATCTAATACCATATTATTTTGTTGTTGTTCAGTAATACCCATCATGTTTGACATTTTATTACTCTATTTGGGGAATTTTCTTGATAGAGATAATAGAATGATTTGTCATTTCTTTCTCCAGTTCATTTTATAGATGAAGAATTGAAGCAAACAGAATTAAATGACTTCTCCAAGGTCACACACAACTAGTGTCTGAGGTTAGATTTGAACTCAGGAAAATGAGTCTTCCTGACTTCTCTATTCAATATAAGCTCCTTAAGTGATCCATTTGTCTTTTTCATCTTTTTGGTAATGCCTAACGCTGTACATTTAAAATTGAACTAAACAAAATTATGCCTTAAAATAATGTAAAATACCAATCTCATCAGTTCCCTAAAGTTTACTTATCATATTACATAAATCAGCAGCCTTAGTTGCTGTCTTGATGACCAGCAGTGCATCTAGATTACTCTATCTAGATTTCTCTCATGCATATTTCAAACTTGATAAACTCAAGATTTATACTCATTACTTTTCCTCCTAAATCTACTTCTCCACCAAACTCTTCTATTTCTGTTGAAGAAACATGCATTCTTTCTCCCATCACTCAGTTTCTTAATTCTTAATTTCCTCTATGGAAAACAGTTTAAGATTTTTGTTTATTTGTTTCATTTTCTTATAAGGAAAGACTCTTCAATATCATAAAAATGATATTGATTATATTTTAACACACAGGAAATGACTTTGTTAGCAACATTGCAATTCTTTTTGAATCAGTTATCTGTTAACATTTATACTTTTAAAGTTCATATAAATCCACATCCACAAAATTAGAACAAGTTTCATATAAAATTAAATGATATAAACTTCAGTAAACAACATTCTGACTAATTAAATAAACTTTTGATGATAAAATGGGAAATGTAAAAAAAGAATCAGATATGGGACAAAGTAGATCATCATTTTCTAAGGTGATATCTTCAAAAATGACCCATTATAATTTCCTAAAGAAAGTGTTTTTCCCAAAGTGAACTATTAATAAGAACTTAGATAAATTAATTATCATAATAAGTAGATAAAAAAATTCCAGGACTTTTCTCAATGATGCATGATTAGTTTCCTTGTTCAAAGGTTGAGATAGGACAGTCATTGGTAAAAACTGGGCAACAAGGCTGTTATCTTTTCAACCCAGGAAACCATCTGCCCTTGGTCAGTCTTCATCTGATTTCATGGAGGCCAGGGAAAATGTATCAAGATGTTTATACTCCCTTGTGCTCTTTGCTTCTCAAGATAACCTCACAACTTGAGGTTCTGATAATATAGCAAAATTTTAAATATATTAATTTTAAAAAGAATGTGCTTCAGTACACTAGACCTTAAGCTTTATCACTAGTCCACCATGGAAAAGTATAGAGTTGACAAGTATGGTACAGTTTGAAACATGCTTTTTCACCCAAGAAAATAAGGCTTGAAATATTTTAAGGGAAAGGAAATGACTTTGACTCCATGGAACAACATGCCTTTTCTCCATTTTCAAAGAAGATAAACTGATCATCATTAGAAATCTCATCACCACTTAAAATGACTCAGGTTTTGATATTCTGTATTTTCTCAACTCTCCTTCATTTGCCTCTCCCCTCTGATTGGAAAACCACTCAACTCCTCCCCAAATGTTACATTATAGAGAGCTTACAACTTTATTAATAACTACATTTACTATGAGCTGTTCTACTTACCTTCAAATCCCTTGTTTCAGATTGCATACCTTCTGATGTCAAAGACATACATACCCTTTTTTGGCTTCCTTTCTTAAGTACAATTCATTCCCCCCCCCCCTTTTTTTTTGCATGGTATGGGTGCCCAAGGGCACAGATCTGGTAAATAGCAAGTGTCTGAGGTAGCATTTGAACTCAGGTCCTCCTGACTCCTGGGCTGGGTCTCTATCCACTGCCCCAGTTAGTTGTTAATCTAATAAAACTTTTAGTTTCTTTGGTAAGATGAATAAAAAAATGCTTTTATGATTCCATACTCAATGAAGGTATATCTTAAAGAAATACATATCTCTGATTGAACTCCCTGAAAAAATTTTTGGTATACACTCATATTCCAATGCATAAAACTATGCAAAATTCCAAAAATATTATATAACAACAAAAATAACTTTGTTCTTTGACCCCTCAATTACAAAAACAAAATGAAGCATAAAACAAGCATATGCACATACTTACTACATGATTGGTCTGTCATTGAGGTAATTTGGACATTAAAAATAGATTATGGAAAGAGGGCCAGATTTGAGTAGAGTAGGTTACATTGCCTTAGGGAACTTTTGCGAGTTTTTATGATCCCTAACCACTCTAAGACTTATTTTTGTTACCATCATTTTTCTTCCACTGATTCTGTAGGCATGCAAATAATAGAATACTGAGTTACTGAAATTGCAAAGGAGAAGTACATAGTGACCATGACAAGCCTGCAATGCATTGTCAATGAAGAACTGCACAAGAGAAGCAATATAAAGGAATCATCGTAGTAGAAAAAGAGGTCATGTACTAGTCATCCAATGAGAGTAGGGAATAATACTATGTCCATTCAAGAAAAAAAGAATAAAATTTTTGAACTCACTACTCAGTAGTCGTAATAATAACTAATGATTATGTGATAACTTAAGTTTAACCAATTGCTTCAGATATATTTTCTCATTTAATCAATTACATAGTAATTCTATAATGGTATGGGCCTATCAGCAGTTACACACTTATGTTTTACAGTTGATGTGACATGAAAATCATTATTTAATAGAGATTTAGGATATGGAGTTGTGCATTGTTAGTGAAATATTCTGCCATCATAACAAATCTCCTTTTGGACTTCAAGCTATAACAGAGTAGATGCTGTGTTGCTAGAGACAGTCCTAAAAAAATTCAGCTGATAAGAACTTATAAGATAGCTTCTTATTTAGTTGAGTACAATACCAAAAAACTTAAGCTACAAGTTCTAGAATTTTATTTAGAAACTGTTAGAATTTATTACTTGAGTTGAATAATATTTATTCAAGTAATTTATTCATTCCACTTTGCATTAATAATTCTGCTTGATTTCAGATCTGTAGAATAACATAACCACATGCTAGATACCTCATGGTATCTTTTCTCATCTCATCCTCTCACCACTTTGTATTGTTTCCCCCCATTTTCATGTAAGTTTCTTGAGATTAGGGACTGTATCTCTTTTCCTTATTCTTTTTTTCCCTTATTTAGATCTTCAGTGCTCAATATAGAACCTGCAACATAGTAGGTAGTTAACAAATGTTTATTGAATTGAATTATCTTGTTAATTTTTTAAATAATTGACTTGGTGGTTTAGATTTTCCTCTTTTATCCTACTCAGCTCTTCAAATCTTGAGAAAGCTTTAGGGAGATACTATGGAAGCTTTCTCCCAGGGAGATTAATACAAACCCCAGCTGCATAGAATAACTGAATTGGTGCTTTTGTAATCTCAACTTATTGAAAATTAAGAGTTTTTATTTCAAATGTTAATTCATCTTAAAGAGTTGTGAGACTATTGATATCTATTTGAGATTCATTCTCTCTCTCTCTCTCTCTCTCTCTCTCTCTCTCTCTCTCTTCATTTCTCCCTCCCACTCTGCTTCAGGAACCAATGTGAGTTAAATGTTTAGAGACTTAGTCAAGTGGAAGAGTCTTCTATGTAAACTTTGTAAATCCATTCAATTTTATAAGAAAAGATGAGCAAGTGGATTTAAAAAAACTGGGAAAAGGAGGAAGGGAGAAATTCAGAACTTTACAAAAATGATTGTTGAAAATTATCTTTGCATGTACTTGGGAAAATAATTAAACAAAAGAGAAACTGAAAAGACATAAAACAAAGTGAAATGAGCAAAGCAGGAGAATATTAAAACACGGTAACATCAGTACTCTACAATGCTCATTTATAAATTACTTAGCTCTTCTCAGCAATACTGTGATCCAAGAGAGTTCCAAAGAACTCATGATGAGAAATGCTATCCATCTCCAGAGAAAGAACAGATGGAGTCTGAAGGTAGATCAAGGCATACAATTTTTCACTTCTGGTACTTGTTTTATATTTTTTCCACTTTGGTACTTTGTCTGCTTTCACAACATGAGTAATATGGTAATATGTTTTACATGATTGAACATGTATAACCTATATCCAATTGCTTAATCTTTCAGAGAGGGGAAGAACGTAAAGGAGAGAGATAGAAAGTTTGGAACTCAATTTTTTAAATGAATATTTTAAATTGTCTTTACATATAAATGTGAGGAAAATTTATTATTTTTAAAAATACATTCAGCCTTTGACTGGCATGCTATCCTATAGAGAAGAAATTCCTTTAAGTGATCACACTTATGCACTACCATCAGAAGAGACCCCAGCTCCATATAATACTTTAAAGTACTACAACAACATTAAAACTGTTACTCTTGTGAGTTCTGAACACTCTCTATACAGCAAGATAAAGAAAAACTACTTTGGTAATATATCCACTTCTTTTTAATAGACAGATAAGAAATGTAAATTCACATTTCAGTTATTTCCACATATATTTTTTATTTATTTTTTCAAATGCTTCACTTTTTTACGTTAATTTTTTCCTCAGTCATAGATAATGCCAAATTACAGTTAGAGCTTTTGAATCAGGAAGCATACATATGTATGCCTCAAGTGAAAATATGGAATATGATTACTTCAATTCTGAATTGTTATAATTCAAAAATGTTGATGGGGTAATCTCAAGAATACAAGGAAATGAATTTTCTTCAAATTCTACCCTAATTATTTCATAATCACAAGTCAATATATTTAAAATGCCCCAGCTACCATGTAGCATACAAAATAGGAACTAAGGACTGAGAAAATTTACGGATTTGCCTATAGCAAATGGCAGACTGGACTTGCAGGACCATTCTTACCATTACACTTTGATGCTTCCTAACATACTATTACAGAGAACCTCAATAGCAATAAAATATAAGACAGAATTATAATATTTTAAAGGAGTTAGAGCATTTTGATAAACAATTAACTTCTCCAACTTAAAAACATAGCATTTTCCCCTTTCTATAGATATAAAGAAGTCCTCTTTCTTCAAAGGGAAAGCAATAATAAGACAACAAGTCAAGGACAAGAATTTGTTAAGTGCTTATTATATTCTAGGCACTGTTTTAAGCATGGAGAATAAAATTAAACATTAAAAAGGATAATTTCTGCTCTCAAGTTTTTATTCTAATGGCGAACACAACACATGAATTGTAAATGAAAAGCTAGGGTATGAGGAAAGTACAAATAACTGTTGGGCAAAGTAAAATAAAATGTCTGGGGAGACATAGAGTAGTAGACACTCATTAAGTGTCTGTTGAATTGAATATAATTATTACACATTAATAACAAGAAAAAGTTAAAAAGAATAGTCAACATAATATAAATGCCTTTTAAGTATATTTTCAACTAAAATAGTTTTATATTTAATTATATAATAGGCAATTTAAAGTTGTACATTGTCTCTGGATTATTATAATAAATATCATTTTTCATCATATTATAGATGTCCTAAGATTTCAATCAGTAAAATTATCATATTGTCTTTTTTGTTAATAGATGTGGAGCTACATATGAAATTGCAATGCAGATGAAGTTTTAATAGCTTAAAATTGAACTAAAACTTTTGGGATATGATGTATATTGGGTTATTTTTTGATAGAATGCACTGACAAAACAGCTCATAATAATATACTCACATGTATGTATTATATAAGCCAAATTATAGAAATATCAGCATAGCAACTGCAATTAGATAAAAGAATGAACCTGAGATCAAGCAGGTCTGGGTTAAAATTTTGCCTCTGATACTTACAAACTTTGTAGCTACAGTTAAATTAATTTCTCTGTTGCAGTTTCTTCAAGTGAAAAATGTGGAGAATAATACCTCTACAGAATTGCTATTGTGGGAAATATGGGGTATTTGGTTTCCACAAGAATGTGAGAAGATATTGCTAGTTTACATTGCAAAGACTGGGGTCTGCCTGTACTGGTGTCTATGGGCAGGAATGTGAGTATAAGACAAAAGAATTAGCCCTGACCTGATTAAGACCTGAAATTAGATCAGGCCTGCCTCATCTAGTTCTGAGTTGTCCTAGGGTCTATATCCTTGTCCTTTGCACCTGCTCATGGAGGTTTGTGCTCATGGGAAAAACATATGGGGGGTGAATGTATCAATTAGATTATGCCCCTGACCAATGATTGGTATGAAAGGGGAGGAACAAGCCTTTCAAACTGCATATAAGACTCAGCATTGTCATAATTTGGGGCCCCCTTTCTTTAAGAGAGAAGGTTCATCTTTGCAAAAACATATTAATAAGATATATTAATAAAAGCTATTTTAATCACTCTGGACTATAATAACAAGCCATCAACAGATAAGATAATGCATTATAGAGCAGAGGAAATAAAAAATCTATGTTAGCTTTTAGGCTTATAAATGCACCTTATGACCTTATTCAATCTTACACTGTTTCTCCCAGGAATCTTGTAAGCTATTGTGAGTTTTATTATTTCCAATGTTTTCTCAAGAGAAAACTGAAACTACAAGTGGTTCAACTGACTTGCCCAAGAAAGTCAAGGTCACAGTGAAATTTAAGCCCATACCTTTAGATCCCCTGAACACTTTTTTTTAAGGTTTTCTACAAGGCAAACAGGGTTAAGTTGGCTTGCCCAAGGCCCACACAGCTAGGTAATTATTAAGTGTCTGAGAGTGGATTTGAACCCAGGTACTCCTGACTCCAGGGCAGGTGCTTTATCCACTACACCACCTAGCTGCCCCTCCCCTGAACACTTTTATCCACTACAATACATTGTCTCTCAATAACCCATTTCATTACAGTGCTACAAGAAAAAAGGTTGAAAATATGAGCAATCTTAAAGGTTGTCTAATCCAAGACCTTCATCTAATAAAAGGAAAAAAAAGTGCTTTATCAGAAGTCAGTCTAACTAGATCATAATTTCTTAGTCTTTTCTTGGTTGTATTTTAAAAACTAAAGCATCAAATTGTTTCCTCAGAATTTTTTTTACTATATTTTAATATTGTGTAGGTATTCTTTATTTTTCCTTCTTTTTCTCTGAAAGAATGTATCCTCTGTCTTTTCCTGATGTTTGAAGATAAGAATTTCCTCCACTAATTGTAAAGGGCATGTTATAAGTTCCTGCACAGTTATAGCAAAGACTCTAACATAGTTACAATTCAGAGAAAAGATTATGATTTATCAGTTCAAGAAGTACTCTATTGGAAACCATGAATATTCTAGAGGTTATTTCTTAATAATTACAGATGCCTGGAAAGTATCATTTACATCCTGGATGATGAAATATCATTTAAAAATTAGGTAATAAAAATATAAAAGTTAAAAAAAATCTCAGAATGAAGACTATTCAAAGGTAGTTAGCTCAATAGATATATAGTCTAGAGATGGATACTAAATATATATTAATAGTCTTTTTAGGCATTGTAATGTGATTACACATGAAATTAAAGATGTACCAGTAAATTACATAGTAGTGTCTTTTCAGTGAAACTTCAATATCTGCTTATATGTGAGTGATATTTCTTAAAATGGAAAAAGAGAATATAGAGATGCTTTTTGTAATTATGACAATGTAACAAATGTTAAGCAAACAATGTTAGAAGACATTACTAAAGATAAGAAGAATGATTTCAAATCATAAGAAATTAAAAACTTTTTTGCATCAATTAAATATAACTAGCATTTTAAGGGAAGCTTTCAAAGGCAGTAAATTGTTGCAATGAATATTTCTAATAGAAGCTCAATTTGCAAGAAATACAAATGTTGGTGGAATTGTGAATTAGTTCAACCATTCTGAGAAAGTAAGCTGGAATTATATTTTTAAAATGTGCTAAAATTAAAATACCTTTGACTTAGAGATTGCACTACTGTGATATTGCAATCTCACTAAGAAAGTATGAGGCAGAAAGTAAAATCCCATATTTATTCAAAAATATTCTTATTTTTTTCAGAAACAGAATTAAATGTAAAACAGATATCCATCACCTAGAGTTGCTAAACATTTAACCATGTTATGGTGCCATAAGAAATTATGAATATGTAGAATTCAGAAAATCATGGGAGAATTCATATGTTTGAATTTAAAGGACAGAAAGTAAACTCAAACAATAAATAGGATATGAACAACATTGATGAAAAGAACCAAGAAATAAGTCTAGCTCCAAATATCAGTTGACTTAAGACAAAGTCAATGACAACATAATATTATATATCATGTCAGAATTAGTCAGGATTTTTGGTTTTATTAAAATATTTCTGAAAATCTTTGTATCAGGGATGGATCATTGACTAAAGTAGAAGAATGGATTCATTTTAAAGTGTTCATAGTCCTATGGCTAGAAAGGATAAAAGAGGCTAACTAACAGAATCATCTCATTTTATAGGTGGGGAAACTGAAGTCCAGGTCTTTAGACTTTGTTGAAAGTTATGAAGATTATAAGCACCAAAGACAAGATTTGAACCAAGGTCCCTGAATCTAGAGTCAGAGTTTTATCCAAAATATCATATTACCTTCATAAGTTATGCAAACATAAAGAAAAACAAAATTAACACTAAAACAAATAAAAGAAATAAAACTAAAAGATAATAGTAAATGTCTATATAATGTTAACAGAAAATCATCATTCTTAAGTATCTTAAGTTTACATGTTATATAACAAATTCAATGATTCTTTTACCCTTGGCAAAATTCATCATTTAAAGCCTTTATTCCTCATATCTCGCACTTCTCTGTATAATTTTCAGGCAGTTCTTTACCAACTTTAATTAATTAGCTTCTTCAAAGCAAGTTTTAGAGGTCTACCATGTACCCTTCAGATAATGTGCCTAAGTATCTCAGCTTGATTTTTCTAGTCTCCTACAGGGAAAAAAAATCCCATCTTAAGGTAAACAAAAGTGCTAACATCTTTGAGGGAAGAATGAGATCTTGAGTAATTAAAGCCTCAGGTCCAGTACAAATGAAAGTATATACTTATTCCTTTTTTCTATTTCAGGAATGAATTCAAATACAAGGAGGAAAAATAGAGAAATTAAGATGAATACATCATGTTCTCTGATATCTGTCCTCACATTCCCCCACACACACACTTCCCCATTTCCCTTAGGCACCCTTTGAGGATGAAATGCTTCTTAGATATAAGATTCTTACAGATAGAGAAAGCAAACAACTACATGTAAGCAAATTGCTGCTTACCAGCTTAATCTTTTTTTCCCTTTTCTTGACAGCTGATGATCCATAGTAAAAAGCTTCCTGAGACTAATCATGATGTGCTGCCTCAGCAGCACTGACAAATACAAAGCACACTGGATACTTTCACATGCAACTATGATAACTTCAATGACCCACACAAGCATTTCATTTTCCAGTAATGTAAGGATGAGAATGTAATGTCTTTATTCCTATGGTTTATTGCCATGTTCTATCTGTCTCATTAGGGCTAAAGGAAAAAAAGATGTAATGCTTAGTATAGTAAAAGTAGAATAGAGGATATATTACAACAAAATTCCACCTATTCAACAGACTTCGGGAATGAGTTGTTTTGAAAGGTCAACTGTTCATAATAAGGAAGAACTGAGACTATGAGCTTTTGTTTTAAAACTGCATTATCCCCATCCAGAGGAAGAAAATCAAAACACACACACACACACACACACACACACACCCCAACCCTTCTGAATCTGATGAACACTTTATAAAAATGATCTCTTATATACCTCTTTCCCTTAATCCCAACTCTTCATGACAAATAATTACTAATTTGTAATTATCAAAATATGTATATAAAATGCTAACCTGACTGCTTCCTGCTGGGGGTGGAGGGTAGGAAGGGAGGGTCAGGGAAATTTTATATCTTGGAAATATGTATGTGCATATGATGAAAATGAATAAATTTTTAAAAAAACATGATCTTTTCAAATCGTGGTCTCTAGTTGCCTTTTTTCCTAAATTGATGCATTGTGCTACAATAAGCCAATAAATGCGCATATATATATATATATATGAGAATATAGATAAAAACTATAGTTTATAACAATGACTCTAAAGATTTAGATTATTTAAAGTAGTACATTAAAATCAGGTACTTTTTTTTTTTGCAAGGCAAATGGGGTTAAGTGGCTTGCCCAAGGCCACACAGCTAGGTAATTATTAAGTGTCTGAGGCCGGATTTGAACCCAGGTACTCCTGACTCCAGGGCCGGTGCTTTATCCACTGCTCCACCTAGCCAACCCTTCAGGTACTTTTTGAATGTCACAATAATGTCCCAAAACGTTGAAGACTTGTGCTGAAGGTAATTATTTGTCAAAAAAGTACAAAATTATACCCCTTTTAGTTAATATAAATATTTGATGCATCAATCTTTTAAAACACCAGTCTCTGAGTCAGGAAGACCTAGATATAAGTCAGACATCTTATACAAACTGGTTATGTGATCCAGAGCAAATCTAAGACTAAGTTTCAGAGTAGATTTCAATACTATTGGTATTAGAAGTGTGCTCACTAAGAATTCACCATGTGAGAAATATAATTTTAGTTGAAGAAAAAAAGAAAGCATACAAGATACCATGGTAAGAACTGATATACAAAGATAAAAATAAAACAACCTTGTCACGAAGCTCAAATTTCTTTTGAAGAATTGTGTCTTTGTTAAATAATTTTGTGAATAGTTTTGTTATTACTCTCTTCCCCAAACTCCAATGGCCCATTCTATTGCCAGACTCTCCTATACCCCCTAATTGCTACTTCTAATCATCACCTCTACTATCTCATTGCCTTCTCTCTGATTCTCCCCAGATAACTTCTTATCTTCTCTGACTCAAGCTACTTGTCCATCGCCCTGTTATTCATTTTTAAAAAGTTTATTTATTGTTTATTTATTACTAGTCAGATCAATCATTTTACAATAAAGTTTACTCACTGCAGCTTTGATTTGTAAGGGGTTTTTCTTCATTTTGGGTCATTTTTTTGGTTTTATAACTTTAGAATATGTAAAATAGAAAGTATTAAACTATGTATTAGATGATGTTTTGTACAAAATCAAATTAAAGTGCTTATTGATTGCTATGATTTTCAATACTACTACTCAAAGATAACATTTTATTAATTCTATCAGCCAAAGAATCTGTAAAGAATTCAGTGAAATCTAAAATAATATTCATTTAGTTTAACTATTTGAAAAACAGTAGATTTTTAAAAAAAGTATTGGTAAGGCATTCGGAAGATATCAGAATGAATAGTACTTCTGAAATTAGTCAATATTTTCTATGATTCTAATGTCCTGACCATCACATATATACATACACTAGAAATACATTTAAGACTCTCTAGTGATCTTATAAGTTAGTTAAAAAATCATGGAATATCATAATCTAAAAGGAATCAAAATTTCATATGCTCTAAAGGATTGGAAACATGTTTTGTGAGTATAGAGCAGTAACATTGACCAATTATAATTTGTCTACAAGAAGTAGGCAAAAAGACATCAGTAATGATATCCATAATTGGAAAAGGAGATTGGTCATTCATATATGAAGCCTGAAAAACAACAGATGAACAATGAGAGTCTTATAAAGCTACTGAAATTATTTTTAAAATAACTTGTGAAAAATCTCAAGAGAGTTGGATGGATTATCAGTGAGTGGGTGACTTATGGAAGAAAATAGACAAAAATGACAAGAAGAAAAAAAGGAGCTTTTCCTATATAGAGTAGTAAAAGGTGATGAAGACAGTAAACCACTGAATACACTAAAACACTAAGGAAGTCCTTTGTTATTAAATGTTTAAGAGCTGACTTTTTATAACTAAAGGGATACTTTTCTCCTTCTGCTCCTGTTCCTCCTGTTCTCTTTCTCTTACTAATTTTCCAGTACCACCATTCTCCATCATTTGGAAGGCTGAGGATTCATCAAGGCCAGTTGCTGATGGTCAATGGTTTAGCCAACAGAACCAATAATCTCATATTCAACATGCAATCTCTTTTTTTAGTGCAATATAGGCATAAATTAATAAAATGGAGTTGGTAAATTAAAGCAAAAACAGATATATATATATATGATGCTATTCCATTGATATTCAAGATCATAATGAGAAAAAAGAAAATATTTGTTTATTCTAAAAATGTATTTTCTGGAAGAAGGGTGATGAATTGATAAAGAAAAAGTAGAAAGCAAGGAAAGGGAAAAGTAAATAAATGTTGCACATTATCAGTTGAACAAACTTGTTTGTTAAAAAAACAAAAAACAAAAAAATAAAAATCTTTACGGATCAAATTGAAGTAGATTGCTAGGCTGCATTAAGTCTAATGCAACAATATTGACAGAGGCCTGGCTTTCAAATGTGCATTTTAAAACAACTTTCTGCCATATAATTTTCTTTTCGGGAATAATTCCAATAACAACCCAGACTATAACCCCATTATCATAGGACAATATGTAATGCTGTGACTTTTAATATATTTAGACAGCAGCCAAGTCCAAATGCTTAATAGATTCTAACCACAATAAGACTCTACTAGAGACTATAAACTTGAAAAGCTCATTTGACAGACACTAGAAAGAGCACTTACATTTGTCTCTGATGACTGGCAGTAGAGAATTAGCACTCAACATTGAATAGAAAGAGAAAAGAAAAGGAAAAGAATGATTTATTACTGATTGCATCATGGACTTTTAAAAGGAATGATGATTTTGTCAACTCTTCTTAATAGCAGAAGCTCTAGTGGCACAATCAGTTAGCATGGTACTTATACAACTCTTCTTAATCTCAGAAAAACACAAAAATAAACAAACAAAAAAAAACCCCCAGAATCTTTTATCTCCTGGATTCAGTCTAAGTTTGATTACCGAAATTTCATCTCTCACTTTTTGAGCTTCTTTTTTTTTAGGTTTTGTTTTTTGCAAGGCAAATGGGGTTAAGTGGCTTGCCCAAGGCCACACAGCTAGGTAATTAAGTGTCTGAGGCTAGATTTGAACTCAGGGACTCCTGACCCCAGGGCCCGTGCTCTATCCACTGTGCTCCCTAGCTGCCCCTCTTTTTGAGCTTCTTGAACAACTTTTATCATGAGCATATTTGACAGACTAGTGACAACTATGGTTCACTTCTCAGAATAATTTTTGTTCCTTACATTCATAATTGAAGGAAATGCTAAATTTCATTTTGTGGTTAGAGAAAATAACTTTAAATTTTTAATCATACAAAAGTTTATTGACCCTCTGAAATCTATCCATGAACCTTAGGTTAACAGCCTTTGTTCTAAGATAACCCTTATTCTCTCATAGTCAAAGAATTAACTACAAAATATTTTATGGAATCTTGTGTATGCAGCGAGGTGGTGCTAAAAACTCCTAAACAGTAATAAATCCTATAATTCACTAGTCGGCTAGTTTCCACTAATTTCTTCTCAATGCCTGGAATGAATGTCTATCTTATGTAATCTAATAAATAAAGATTCATTGAAAAAAATCTCTCTCTCTCTCTCTCTCTCTCTCTCTCTCTCTCTCTCTCTCTCAAGGGCTCCATGCCAAAGCTAAATCTATCCATACCTTAGTGAATGTGATTTTGGTCAAATCAATATCTGTGCTAGTCTTAGTGGGAACAAGCTTTGATTAAAGAAAGTGGTGGGGGCTGGAGAATCAGGTAGGCTCAATGTCTTTTGGCAAGATTGGATGGTTCTTTTGGAATTCTTATAGATGACCTAGAACTAATGGGAATGAAGAAGGGAAAAGGAAAGGAGATAAAGAGATCTACCTCTATTAATATCAATTTTGGGGTGAAAACAGGTCACTCAGGATTTTAGCTCTACCACCAACTAGTAGCTCTTTGACTCTCAGCAAGTCATTTCATTTTTATTTTTCTCACTAGTAAAGGAAGGATATTAGATTGGACAATCTCTATGGTCTCATCCAGGTTTAAATCCTAAAAATTCTATTCTTAAATGACTCTTATTTCTTTACCATTTCTGTTCAACTCTGGTATTTATGAAGCACTTGCAGTGAAATTATTTGTTAAAAGTTCACCATTTGCCAAGCACTGAGATCAGCTTTTAACTATCTAGGGAAGGGGAAAAAGTATTATGCAGCATCTACAATGTACTCAACACTGCACTGTGATTTATTAAAAATAAATATAATATCATTTGATTCTCACAACAACCCTGTGAGTAGATGCTTTTATTATTCCCATTTTAAAGGGAGCAACACTTAGGAAAATAGGGACTGAGTGACTTAGCCAGGGTCTCACAATTAATCAGTATCTGGGGTTGGGTCTAAACTCAGGTCATCATGACCAGAAATCCAATGTTCCATCAACTATGGTACTAGCTGTGTAGAAGATTTGAGAGGGAGTAGACCAGAGAGATTAACCTTGGAATTAGGAAGACCAAATATATTGGAAATGTGATTTTGTACAAAGCCTTTAATCCCTCTAAACTGAGAGGCAACTTTACAAGCTTAAATTGCAGAGCAGGTGCTAACCTGAATTTGAACTGGGAGCTTCCCTCACAAGGAATTCTCTAAGCTGATGAAGTCACAACAGAGAGCCCACTGCTCTCCATTCTATTCTAAATAAAAGACAATCGTGTATTTTTTTAAATGTTCCTTTTTGGAGATTTTTGAAAAAGATTTCCTAAATTCAAAGACCTTACATGCATCAAGATGGGTTTGTTCAACAACTATAAAATGGCAAAACTCATGTCCCTCAAACTCCAACATTCTCTACAAGAGTAGACAAATTTGTGGTATGTACATAAGAAGCATAATTACTATTACTTTTTTTCAGATGAAGAAATTGAGGCTCAGAACTGAAATGGCTTGCTCAATGGTACCAAACTCTTCCTTTCCTATGTTGTAAAAATCTTCCATCTTTTTTTTCCCCTCTCAAAGTGAGGAAACAAGTTCTAATGAGTTTCTTGTGCCTAATACATACATATATATATATATATATATACACACATATATATATATATGTATATATATATATGAAATTTTGAAATCCAAGCACAATAGCAATTTTTATAATGTGTCAGGCAATGTGTCATATACTTATTATTTCATTTGATCCTTTTAACAACTTTGCAAGGCAAGTATTATTATTATTAATCCCCAATTTATAAAGGAAGAAACTGAGGCTGATTTTAGACTATGCCAAAATAAAAAAAAATAATAATAAATGTTTCAGGTATAATTTGAAAACTGACCTTCTTGAATCTAGGTCCAGCATTCTATCCACTGTAAAACTAGCCATCTCTACTTTCTTATAAATACAGAGTTTTCTAATTTCATAACATCTATTTACAGTAAGCACCCAATATTAAACATTAAAGATAAAGTTCATTCTTTCACAGCAAGTTGAATTCAGTCTTTCCTAATTTTTATTCTATTAATGCAATCTTCATTTAGAGTATTTCACTACAAAATATATGAATTATATAATGCTTCATTCTATATTCCTTGCTGATATATTCAGATAACCAAGAATTCTGCCTTGCCTCAGTTACTATATAGCAAGCAGATTTAAAAAAAAAATCTTTATTAAGTTCTCATTTCTACCATATGCCTAAGCCTTCTTGAATGAAACTCATTTTAAAGGGCAACTCTAAATGATTTTTAGAGTTAAAAAAAGTTATTTAGTAAGGACTTTTAACTCTTGCGAATTGGCATATGCTTTACTGCCAAATAAAGCACAATGATCATTCTATCCTTTAAAAAAGCATAACTGATGATTTTATGGTTATCTCAGAAATGCAGTAAAACCACAGCCTGATATTCTTAAAAGAGAAAAGAAAAAGTGAAATTCTGTCCTCCAAAAAATGAACAGGCCTATATTGTTATGAGGTCAATATAAAAAATTAGATGTCAAAAGGAATGAAGATCCAGAAATATCCATCATGTGTAAGGCAATGGTTTCTATCTTCAAAGAGACAGTTAGTCTACTATTCTACTGCATAGATTGTCCATTGACATAGGTTAAAATTTAAAATAAGGAGACATACAGATTTTCATCCATATTGGCTGTACCACAAGCTTAATTTGAATTCTCTATCTCATTAAATTCTTTAAAATTAATCGAGGGAGTTTGCTCAGCATTTCATGTCAATTCTCGATCATTTATCTAATGGAGAAAAGAAAATATACACTGTTAATGAAATACACACATTGTCCCTCGATGATATTTTTATCATTAATTCGAAACTTCTTTCATCAGCTTTTTATAAAGCTTGCTATTGGGAAGAAAGTTGATTTTAATTTTGCCTTCTCTTCCTAGAGTATAATAATGCAGGGAAGAGAAGTGCAAAAAGAGAAACAAAGTTCTCAAATTCTAGTAAACTGGAGAGTAATGATGAAAGATACGGATAATCGACAGCTAATTAAGTAAATAGAATAATTCAAAGTTGAGTAAGGCAGCATTGCCTGGTGGGGAAAAAAAGGCTGAACTTGTAGTTTCAAGTCTTTTGTCTGCAAACAATTTTTTATTGTTCACTTATTTCAGGCACATATAATATTCCCTGACTCCTTTTGGGGTTTTCTTGGCCAAGATACTGGAAAGGTGTGCCATTTATATCTCCATTCATTTTGCAAGTGAGGAACTGAGGTAGACAGGGTTAAGTGACTTGCCATGTGTCACATAGCTAGGAAGTGTCTGAGGCTAGATTTGAACTGAGCTCTTCCAGACTCGAGGCCCTGTTATTTATACACTGAAGTACCTTGCAGTCCATTGATAAGTCTGAGTTAATCTGGATAAATACATTTGAAGAATATTATAGCTATCACATATACCTCAATAGACTACCAAAATAAATTGATTTTAAATTCAGAGCATTATAACTGAATAATCTATTGATGTGAAACTCAGTTCTTAAAATATTTTGAAGGAAATGTGGCATATGATTTAAAAGCACATCTCTAAACTTCTAAACATGTACTAAATAACTCATCAAAATACATATTTAATTCAGCAGGACTGAAATGGTCAGAAATACTAATAGAAGTGCTACCTTAAGATAATTCATGGGGCGGCTAGGTGGTACAGTGAATAGAGCACCGGCCCTGGGGTCAGGAGTACCTGAGTTCAAATCCAGGCTCAGACACTTAATAATTACCTAGCTGTGTGGCCTTGGGCAAGCCACTTAACCCTACTGCCTTCTGCCTTGCAAAACAAAAATAATAATAAAAAATAAAAAGATAATTCATCCAAATATTCAAAAGAGAAAGGAAGGAGTTACCTTAAACAGCTATGACTAGGGAGATAATGTCTAATTAAATAAGAAATGGGGATGATGATTAAAGTTAAAGGAAGAATTTCTATTTTATAAAATTAAAAAACATTTTCATGAATAAAATTATGTAAACTAGTATTAACAGAAAATATAGGGAAAACTTGACATCATGTTTATCAGATAAAGATTTAATGCCTAGGGAATGGATAGAATTTAGAAGAATAAGATTCCTGCCCCCATTGATTAAAGGATAAAAATATACAAGTCTCACCAATTTTCAAAAGAATATAAATTATTAACAATCATACAAAAGAAAATTCCAAATCACTACTGTTACAGAGAATTCAATTAAAATAACTGAGGTTGACATCATATTCAATAAATTGGTAAAAGCTTTCTCCAACCTCATATCTTATGCGTTCTAACTACTGCTGGATGGCAGAGTCTCCCTTAAGGGAAAGATAGAAAGGGGGTCAGACCTGGTGTTTTCCATCTGCCCCATAGTCACTTCTCCCTGCCATATGATCTTCAGCCTGGACCACTTATCTTGAGCCCTTCATTTCCTGCTGGGCTAAGTTTATCCCCTGAGTGAAAGCAGCAAGGGACAGGAAGACTGAATTTCTTATCTCTGCCCTAAAGCAATGACTTTCATTTGCACCAGAACAAGGCATCTTCCATTTCCTGTCACCTGCATAGTTTCTTAACCAAGACATACAAAACCTCTGGTGCAAAGAAAAAGAACATTCCCTTTCAACCTCAGGCCTTCCATCTCCAGTTGTCCTAATCCTGGGGAAAAAAATTCTCTCAAGCAGGTTGAATTTTAATCTCCTGCTGCAGCATCCTTTCCAGTTTAATCTCTGCCCTTGAGAGGAAGTGGACCTCGCACTTGATAATCTAATTTTATGCCTCTAATCTCCACCTTCTTTTATGAAATGGAAGGTCACCCTATTCAAGGAAAATCATTCTCACACCTGGTTATAATCTTTATAGCATCCAAACCCCATTGATCACTCCCATATTGCCATTTATTTCAAATCCTACACCAGTTTCATCCTAATTTCATCCAGCCCTTCCATTCTGGAAAAACTGTGCCACAGGCAACAAACTTCCAATCATCTTAAAGCTATTCCTCTTCCCTGCCAAAATCCTTGAGATATCCTGAGGGTCTTACCCTCCCAACATATTTTTTTTTCCTTCTTCTTTTGAAAGTGGTCATTCTTAACCTCTTCACCTCATCTCTCTCTTATTGGGACCTTAATTACTTAATGGACATTGCCTCAATGAAACTGTGACCTGGGAAAGATCTAGCTTTAAAAAAGCATAGTCTCAACACACACACACACACACACACACACACACACACACACACACACAGAAAAAAACCCAACCCTTTAGAATCTGATGAACACTTTATAAAAATGATCTTTTATGCATATCTTTCCTTTAATCCTAATTCCTCACACTGAAAATAACTAATCTGTAAACATGTTTATCAAAAATATGTTTGTAAAATGCTAACTTTAACTGTTTAACACTGTGGAAAGGGGGTGGGAAGGGAGGGTGGAAGGAAATTTTGTAATTTAAAATTATACATGTGCATATGGATGAAAACAAACAAGCAAATATGTAAGTAAAAAAAAAAAGGCAAGGTCTCTCACTGCATCCAGGACATCTCCAGTAGTCCTGACCCATATAAGTCCACTGGACTCAGATGTCACCAGAGGAGAAAGTGACATTAGTGTCTTTGATTAGCCCCCCAATTAAATCAGTCTCACTTAAATGCCATGGCATTGTTGCAGAGAAACTTGGGCATAGGAGGTGATGAGATCAGTTGGAGACGTACTTTAAATCTTTTGTTTGCATTGTAAAGGGAATCTTCCTTCCTTTATCATCTAATTTAGGCCACACCTGAGGGCCTGACCTTCAACTTGGATTGCATTGTTTTTGGGGGCAGCCAGGAAGCACAGGTCTTGAAAGAATATCAAAAAGGGACTCCACCCAAAAGGCAAAATCTCCTAGGAGGGACTTGGGTTACTCCCAGGTCACCAGCATCACCACCTCCTCCCCCACTATGGACTTGGGGAGAGAATTTAAGGGGAAGGAGGAAAAGGCTCCCTCTATTTGACCTTCTAGTCTTCTGCTGAATGTTGGCCATCTAGCAATCCTTGTGGTCTTCTCTTAAAACACTTTCTTGGGGCAACTAAGTGATGCAGTGTGGGGCAGCTAGGTGGTGCAGTAGATAGAGCACTGGCCTTAGAGCCTGGAGCACCGTGGTTCGAATCCAACCTCTGACACTTAATAATTACCTAGCCCTGTGGCCTTGGGCAAGCCACTTAACCCCATTGCCTTGAAAGATCTAAAAAAATAAAATAAAATAAAATAAAATGCTTTCTAACTTTTCTATCCCTTTTTTAATATGCTGTAACTTCCTTTAATAAATTCCTATTTTCTTTCCAAAATCTGCATTCCTGAGTCTGAGTTGCAATTCCTCCCAGGGCAGAACTGAACCCAAAAACAAATCAGGGGCAACAAAATCACCTAACTGACATAGTGATCTTCTTTGAGAATGAGAATGAAGGATGTGAGGAATGAAGGGCTTTGTTGGTCTTCACAGGGTATGGAGGGGGACCCCTTTGAAATCCATTACAAAGGGGGAATGGCCCCAGCCAGTCACAAAACTGGGAGAGTTCTCCTAATCCCATTCCTAAAATGACAAACTAGATTAGAAGAAACTAGTCCTTAACTAGCCAAGAGTAACCTGGAGTCTTGACCTTCTCCTTTGCACATGCTTAAGGAGATCTAGCTGTCCCTGCTCATTAGCAGGGTAGGGGAGGGAGGGGGGAAATATATAGGAACCAAGGTATCAATTAGATTTGTGAACCCAGCCTATAATTGGCATGAAAGGGCAGGAACAAAGCCTTTCAAAGTACATAAAAGAGCTTGTATTTTGGGATTTCCCTGCCCCTTTCTTCCACCTTGAGAGAGGTGTGCCATTTTGTTAAAATACCTTAATAAAAACCATTTTAATCACTCTGGACTAAGTATTCTTGAGCCATTTATAACACAACCCAAGGGATCTTACTTCCCACATCCAATGTGGTGCCAAGACCTGTTGATTTCACCTTTGCTACCTGTCTTGAATACATCTCCTCTCTTGGCACTTCTACCACTCTAGAGTAATCCCATATCACCCCTCACAATGATTACTTCAATAGCCTGTTGGAGATACTATTTTCCCTGTTCCAATCCATCCCCCATTCAGCTACAAAGTGAAGTACCTGAAGTGCAGATCTGACCATGTCATCAATCTATTCAATAAACTCTCCTACTCTTCAGGTCAGTGACATTGACCTCTGGTGTTCCACAAGCAAGACACTCCATCTCTTGATTCCAGGAATTTTCTCTGGCTCACCTCCTACCTAGATTATTATCACTCATTTTCTCCTTCAAGGCCCAACTAAAATCTCATCTCCTATAGCAATGGGGACCATTTTTCTGCAAAGGGCCATCATGAGCTATATTTGGTCAAACATTTAATTCACCTCTTAAAAAACTCTTAGATTTATTGAATTTTGAGTACTGCTTCTCCCCCCACCCCTTTGTGGTTGTATTGGCAATATCAGAACAATATGGCCTGATGGCCAGAGACTACCTGTCCCTATTCTATAGGAAGACTTTTCAAATACCTCTTAATTCTTTCTTTTTGTTAATTATTTCCTATGTATTTTGTATAATGCTTGCTCTGTTGATATGGGTTTTCATTTTGTATCCCTCATTCATTTGTAAGATCCTTAGTGGCAGGAGCAAGTTTTTGCCTATTTTCATATTCTCAGCATTTAGTACAAATAGGTGATTAATAACTACAAATTGATTTAAATGACAAAAGATAAAAATGGTTAATATTATGCACTATTGTTGAAACTCTAAATTGATTCAAATAGAAGATAATTTGTAATCATATAGAAAAAATAATAAATTGTAATTAGCTTTTATGTTAGCAGTACCAAAACTAGGTTTGTATCCAAAAATCAAAGACCTGCTGCAAAGGAAATATATCATACAGGTGAGACATTTAAAAAACACTTTTGCTACTAACAGAAAACTAGAAGAAAAGTAAATGCATATACAGACCCCATGGACAAATTATGGTATATGAATGTGATAGATAACAAACAATAGATATAAAAAATTTCAGAAAAAAAATCTTGTGAAGACATTTGAATTGATGCAGAGCATTGTAGGCAGAATAAGAAGAATGAAGAGTAAGAGAATAAAATAATACCTAATGCTTTTATAATACTTGCTATGTCCCAGGAATGCACAATTAAGTAAAATCATCAGAGGAAAAGTTCAGAACAGATAAACTGAACAATTCTAACTTTAAAAGACTAATGGTAGGGGGCAGCTGGGTAGCATAGCAGATAAAGTACCAACCCTGAAGTCAGGAGGACCTGAGTTCAAGTCTAGCCTTAAACACTTAATAATTGCCTAGTTGGACAAGTCACTTAACCCTATTTCCTGAAATAAATTTAAAAATTAAAAAAAAAGAAAAAATCTGGAGAAGCACAATAAGACTCTGGAGGATCATACAAAGACCTATATGAACCAAAGCTGGCTGAAGATAATAGATCAAAGAGAAAAATATGTACAATGGCTACAGTAGTATACTTAGAAATTAATTCATTAAAAAAAAAGACTAATGGTAAAATGTTTCCTGCCTCTTGAACTGAAGGTATAGAATGAAGCCCATATTTTCAGATGTGAACAATAATTTTCAGATGCGGTCAATTTTCCTAATTTTACTTTATTAGAAGAGACAATTCTGTTACCCATGAGGAGTACTTGTGAAATTATAGCAATGTAGATAAATATTAATAAGTCACAGAAGGCTAAGCATGAGCATTTTCTTTAAAAGTTAATAAAGAAAAACACCTAATATTTAAGGAAAAATGGAAAAAATTTTAAAAGTTTGAGGTTTGATTTTGAATTTAATTGAATGAAATTAAATGGATATTTATGAAATAATAATCATTTCAAAGTATGAAGAGGAAAAATAGTCAATATAAAGGAGAAATAAAGCCTTCATTTTGTCTAAGATTTTTAACTTTTTACATCATTATGGATGCCACTGACAAACCATGGATTTCTTAGAATTTTTTAAATATATTAGGTGAAATACACAAGATTACAAAGAAAATAAATACATTGACATAGTTATTAATAAAAATTTAAAGGCAAGGTTACAGATATCAGTTAAGAATTTCTGCTTCATGCAAAAATCTTTTGCAAAGGAAAGTCAATGTGGCCAAGTAACTTAGAAGTGACACAGATCATATTCTCCTTTTCCATGCATCATTTCTACCACTGTCATTGGCTTTTGTATCCCAAATATTAAGCCTGCAAAGCTCCTGGGCTCATTTAAGGGATTTAAAATAAGACTTAAAGAAGCCCAAAAGAAGACCATGGGACTCATATGTTGTCAGTAATTGTCTGAAAATGGTCATTTCATTGCCTAAATCTATCTGTGGGCAATTGACTTGAAATTCACTGTGAGAGAGAAAGAGGAATCTGTGGAGCAGATGCAGTCTGATGAGGCAATATGGATCTCTTTAAATGGAATACACAACACAGCCAGAACAGTGAACTTTAAATGGTTACCTGTTGTGCTTTGCCTTCTGTTTTATCAACCTTGCTAGTTCTGGTAGTTAAAAAAAAAGAGTAAGGACAAGGACTTGTTTCAATTTAAAAAGTAAATTGTAGAGGATTTGAAAATGAATACATAATTATGGCCTTAAATTCTATCTGTAGAAGGAATGCATCCTGAATCATAGGATGCTTTTCTTGGGGAATTTATACATTTTTTCTTCCTTATTAACTAATGCTGATTTGGGCAGAGCTTGTTAAGAATACTTAAGAATATGAGTAAGTACAAACGTCTTTTAATCATCAGAAGACTCCCTAAATGAATATATTTTGGCCTGGAACTGTATATTGATAGGTGGGCTTAGGCCACTAAAGCTTCCTGTGGGGGGTAGGATTCCAATTATAAATTGAGTAAAGATTTTCTGAGACAAAGTCTTTTTTTTTTTCATTCTGGATATGTATATATGAGATATTTGGAATTAACTCCAGGGACAAGCTGAAGCAAGTTCTAATACCTACAGAAATCTAGCAGATTTGAGACCAGTAAGGTAATATATTTAGTTCCTTCAGGGTTTAGAAAAAAAAGCAAGGTTTACATTACAGCTAGAGAAATATTTGGACCACTGAAAGAAGTATGGGGATAATTTTGCATAGGAATTGATCACTCAGAATGGATATATTTAATAGAAAGTCAAAATTAGGGCAATTGTTCACAGACATAAACCTTTATAACAGGCTATTTTTCTGAATTACTTGCCTAGTTCAATGGCTTGTGCATAAAAGACAGATATTTGCCACTGCAATGAAATGCTGGATGCTAAATATGACTTTTATTAAACTAATGCAGGCTTTGAATTTGGCAGCTAGGTTTTATATAGTGAACAGAAAGCTGAGTCTGGAATCCGGAAGACTCATCTTCTTGAATTCAAATCTGGGATCAGAAACTTAATAGCTACGTGACCCTGAGCAAGTCCCTTAACTCTGTTTGCCTCAGATTTTTCATCAATAAAAATCAACTGGAAAAGCGAATGCCAAACCACACTAGTATCTTTTCCAAGAAAATCCCAAATGGGAACATGAAAAATCAAACACAACTGAAATGACTGAATAAGACATTGCATCATACTTTGCTTTTTAGGTTTTTGCAAGGCAAATGGGGTTAAGTGGCTTGCCCAAAGCCACACAGCTAGGTAATTATTAAGTGTCTGAGACTGGATTTGAACCCAGGTACTCCTGACTCCAAGGCCAGTGCTTTATCCACTATGCCACCTAGCTGCCCCACATCATACTTCTAAAACAGTAATCTGTATCATGTAAGAAAATCAAAAGTTATATAACCTATGGCTATTTTGCTTCTTTAAAATAATTAAGAGATAGTAAAATATTTTCTAAAATAACAATTAATAGTAACACTATTACATTACACTAATTCTTGGTATAATGAATCAAATGTATGAAATAAAAGAATTCAATGATATCTGGGTAAAATATTACGAGTAATGAAAATTATATTTATATTACATCATCATAAGGATTGTCAATATCATGCATGTATATATATACATATATATATATATACATATATATGTATATATACGTATATATATGTGTATATATATACGTATATATATATACGTATATATATATATATATGTATATATATATACCAGGAATTCCCCATGGGAAAAACTTGAAAATCTTTATGGGTTCAATTATTAATTTTTAAAAATTGTATGCCCTGTTATCAACCAAAGCATTAAATTCAAAGATTCCCTTAAAATCCTTTAGAAATACAGAATAGACATGGCCTTTGATATCCTTGAAAACTCTTAGATTTACCAATAGAAAGAAGAAATTAAGAGTAAACAGGACAATACCAAACTTAATCATTTTTAGGAAAAATATAATTCACATAAACCATATTATAACTTCTTGAAAACCATTGTTTTCCTTTAGGGGGAAGTATCCTACTGTTACCATTTCATACATAGTTTTATATAACAAGTACTATACGAAGGTAAATCATTCAAACAGAAATTATCAGAGAAAAGTTCTACCCAAGCTTTCATATCCAGTTCAAATGATAATTCCTCCATATAGCCTTCTCAGATCCTTTAGTTCCACAGGGCTCTCTCCCTTCTCTGAAGGTAAAGATCTTGCTTTATATTCAATACCTGATAAGTGTCATTACAGATGCTCTTTATGAAGATATTTCATCTAAAGCATGCCACTTACTAGCCAGGAAGGTCATGTTTTTTTATTCATTTTTACAACTCCCCAGAGCACCTAGCATAGTACCAGACATTCAAATACTGCATGTTGAATATGAATATACCAGTGGATTATTTTGCTCTGCACCATTAACACTATTTATGCCATAAACAGAGATACATTAACATCTTCCTGAAAGGTGGTAAAATACCTTGGTTCTTTTTTTTAGAACCAAAATTACTTTCTTCAATATTTACTCCCAATCAGATTCAATTGATTAAGTTTTCATTAAATTCTTCCTATATTCAAGTCACCATGATGGGAAAAGTTGAATAGTTAAGTAAAACACAGTTTCTGTCCTCATAAAATTTACAATGTAGAGACCAGAGGTAGGAAATATGTATAAGTGACTAACTCAAAATAAAATATATTAAGTGCAATAGAGGTATGTAAAATTTCTGAAAAGGGAAAGGAGCATCACCATAATTCATGATGTGACATTTGAAATGACTACTCAAAAATAGGTAGGTAGAATTTCAAGAGATAATGATGGGGGGGGTGTCTTATATTCATAGGAATGTTTTTTGTTGTTATTGTTGTTTTTTGTTATGGAACAAGTAAAACAGTTCAGTTTGACTGGACCACAGAATATGTGGCAAGGAATAATTTGAGATAAAATTGAGATGTTTGAGTGACAAAGATTTGAATAGAAGTTTAGGGAGAATTTATTTCTTATTAGGGATGGAGATACTGAAAGGATATGAGCATAGTAGGGACATGAACACATCAGGAGGATGAAGGACAGGATAGGGCTTGAGAGAGGGAGAAGACTCCTCTAATTAGACAGAACAGCAGTTCACAAACTTTCATTTCAAGATTCATTAATTTTTTTTAATATTTTAATATTATTGAGAACTTCAATTGTACCAGAAATGAAAATCAGTAGATTTTAAAATTGGATTCATAAAAGATCATGGATGCTCATATCAGTTTCTTTACTGTTTGCTGAGATGATGTTTTGGTTGAAATATATGAAGAAAATCTGTCTTCATATAGATATAAACTTGGAAAAGGGAGGAGTATTTTAACAGCCAAAAAAATTCTTGGTATTACTATGAATATAATTTTAATCTCTTGATCCTGGACCCCTTGAAAGCTACCAGGGTGCCACAGAGTTCTAGGAACTACACTTTGAAAAACTAGTGTACTAAACCATAAATTATAAGGGCATGCAATAAGGGTAATAGAAGTAGAAGGACATAGATAAAATAATCACAAACTCAAAAGTTGAAAGGGATTTGGAGATTATCTAGTTCATCTTTAACCTATTATTTTTAGAACCGACTGCCATAAAAAATAATCCAACTATTGTTTGAAGCCTTATTTACCATGCTTTAATATATTTCCTAAAGAGATTTGAAATATTTTGCCTTACTGCTTGTGCTTTGTATGTCTATTGAAGTGTTTAGCAGCTCATCCTGCAAGAAAACTAAGATTTTCCTGCTCCTTACTGAAGCATATTAACAGTAACTTGACATTTCTGTTTCTTTAATAAGACTTGGCTAAGTGTGTTACTAGATGTATCGATTCTCTTTACTTTTTAGAATTTGATTCTGGGAAAAGAACTGATGATGATCTTCATGAGACAAACTAAAGTACAGAGTGTAAGAATCATATATTTCTAAAGTTCCCTAGTTTAAAAATGAATCTCTGAAACAGAGACAAACTGTGAAAAACACAAATATGGATTTTCTTTAGGGATTCAGACATGGGTGAGAAATTGAAAGTTTGGGTTTTTATTGAATTTTAGGTGGGGAAAAATTGTGAACTTGGCAATCATGTTTAACATATTTCCAAATAGTCACCCAGTGAACAAAGAATCAGAACAAAAGGGGAAATTCAGGAGAAGGAAAAAGCAAAAAACAAACTTAATAAGGATCTTATGCCTTGATCTGCATTCAGATTCCTTAGCTATTTCTCTGGATGACATATAAGAGTTTTAGTTTTGTCTTTTATTGCTATATTGCTGAGAAGAGCCAAGTCTATTGTGGTTGATCATCCCAGTGTTAAAGTGAACAATGTTCTGGTTCTGTTCACTTCACTTAGTATATTGATAAGTCTTTCCAGGTTTTTCTGAAATCTGTCTGATTATAATTTCTTATGGAGCAATAATAGTCCATTATATTATTATACTATAACTTAGACATTTACACAATTGATAGGCATCATCCCTCATTTTGCAATTCTTTGCCACCACAAAAACAAAAAAAAGAGCAGCTATGAATAGGCTAGTACATGTGGATCTTTTATGGTGACCTCTTTGGGATACAGATCTAGTAATGGTATTGTAAGATCAAAGGATATGCACAGTTTGATTGCCCTTTGGGCATAATTTCAAATTACTCTCTAGGATGGGTGGATCAATTCACAACTTCACCAATAGTACATTAATGTCCCAATTTTCTTGCAATCCCTCCAATATTTATCATTTTCCTTTTTTGTCCTATTAGCCAACCATTTCTCTAAAGGTGAGAGGGCATTTTTTCATGACTATAGATAGCTTTGATTTTTTTTCATCTGAAAACTTGATTGTTTCCAGCATTTGACCATTTTTCAGTTGGGGAATGACTTGTATTCTTATAAATTGGACACAGTTTTCTATACATTTTATTTTTTTCAATTGATATTTTATTTTTCCAAATATGTGTTATGAAAGTTTTTCAACATTTATCCACATGTATATGGATACTTTTAAGTTGCATAATTTCCTTACACCCTCCCTTTCCACCCTCCACCCCTAAGTGGAGAACATTCAGATGAATATGAGTACTTGTTTTTAACATGTTTACAGATTAGTCATTTTTGGAATGAGGAATTATTATCAAGGGAAAAAAAAGAAAACCATGAGGTAGGAAAGAAATACATAAGAAAACTTCTTAAAAAAGTGAAAGGAGTATTTATTCAGATTCTGAAGGGGTTTTTTGTTGTTGTTGTTGTTGTTGTAGTTTTGTTTTTCTTTTTCTGGATAGGGAAAACATTGTTCATAATTTGTTTCCTAGCTCTCTGAACTTCTGAGAGGAGCTACATCCATCAAGGTTGATCAACTCATAATATGGTTCTTGATGTGTACAATGTTGTCTTGGTTCTACTCCCTTTCCTCAGCATCAGCTCCTGTAATTCATTCCATGCATTTGTACTTTCTTATAGAACAGTAGGATTTCAAAACATTCACATAACATAACTTCTTCAGTCATTCCCCAGTTGATGGGCAGCCTCTGAATTACCAATTCTTCGCCACTTCAGAGCTGCCTTGAATATTTTGGAACTTGTGAGACTTTCCCCATTTTTATGATTTCTTCTGAATATAGGCCTAGTATTGGAATTGCTGGGTCAAAGGGTATGATCAGTTTTACTGCTCTTTGGGCATAGTTCCATATTGCTCTCCAGAATGCTTGGATCCAACTCCATCAACACTGCATTAATGTCATGATCCTACCCCAACCTCTCCAACATTGGTTTTTTCCCTTTTGCCATCTTAGCTAATCTGAAAGGGTGAGGTGATACCTCATAGTTATATTAATTTGCATTTCTCTAATCAGTAATGATTTAGAGCATTTTTTCATGTTATTATATTTATCTTTAATTTCTTCAATGAAAACTGTTCATATCCTTTGACCATTTATCAGTTCGGGGAATGACTTGTAACCTTTTAATTTGATATAATTCTCTATTCATTTTAGAAATGAGACCTTAACCAAAACCTCTAACTATGAAAATTGTTTCCAGCTTTCTGTTTTCCTTCTAATTTTAACAGAATCAGTATTTTTAGTGCAAAATCTTTTTAATTTGATATTGTCAAATCATCTATTTTGTAATTTATAATGTACCGTACTTCTTGCTTGCTCACAAGTTTCTCCTCTTTCCAAAGATCTGACAAATAGAATATTTCTTGGTCTGTTGATCTATAGCATCACACTTTATGTCTAAATCCCATACCTGTTTTGACCATATTTTGGTATGGGATGTGAAATGTGAATCTATGCCTAGTTGGTTACTTTTTTTCCCACATTTCCCAAAATTTTT